>NC_065443.1:73431123-73731123 GCF_917563875.1 Diabrotica virgifera virgifera
TATGTGATAAAATAACCGTTGCCCTGTCAACGCACGCCTATGATCGGTACTAGAAATTCGCAATGGATGGAATCGATTTATATCTGGAAGATAAATATACGTACCGATTTTAGTTTTTCTAAATTAAAGCGTTCTGGGGGTATTTAAGAAAAACTAATTACAATACTCCATTTTCAAAGAGCTCCAGCTCCCTTAGGAAGCATTTTCGGACAAGATGAATAGAGCTAAATTGTCTTAAAATTATCTGAAGAATCTCCTGTCTTCGTTTGTCGGTAGAGTCTCTGGACACCCTGTATATAGCTCAAAATCTACAAAAATTTTACTAGGACTATTTCACTAGACTGTTTTTAACTGATAAAACGTCATAGCAACGCATCGTTTTCTACTGACAAAACTCCTTAGCGACGTGATTTCTCAGCGACAAAATTATGACAGATCCGTCACGAAAGTGTCTGGTAATAACAAATAAATAATAGTATATTGTGCAACAAGTGCAGAAAGGTACTAATTTCTCACGAGTTTGAAAAGTTGCGGTACGAGCGCAAGCGAGTGCCGCAATTCAAACGAGTGAGAAATTACCTTTCTGCACGTGTTTCACACTATACTTTTTCTACAAGCACAGTTTTTCCAAAAAATAAAAATCACAATTTCCAAACGACGATTAATTATAATAGGTACCTATGTGATAAATTTTAAACTGTATTTAATTAATACCTACTAATCAATTTAAATTCCTTATATGTACCTAAATAAATTGCACAGAAATCAGTTAAAAAATTAATGCACTGCCTTAATTTGTTTAAATTTAAACAATTATTACACATTATTGACATTATTATTATGCAGTCACGGATTTACACAAAACCTACTTCATTCGACGTCTCTTGCACAGGTTGCTAAATCCTTATTGGTTATTTGATAATTATAAAATGTTTAATAAGAATAAAATTGTAAAATAAAACAGTTGTAACATCCATAATTTAGTTTCTATGCTATAGTTAAATATAATAATTGTCTTATAGGTTATATATTTGTCTAAAGTTTAACCACGGATGTAAACAGAATATAACGTTACTCAGAATGCGGTAGTCCACGGATGTAAACAGAATATAACGTTACTCAGAATGAGGTAGTCAACTGTGCAGAAAAGAACTTTGCGGCACAAAAACGTCACTTTTCTGCACACTAATGTCAAATATCTTATACTGTGAGAAAATATCAAGTTTGCTAACATAAAACCGTGCAGAAAAGTGCACTTTGAATAGTGGTTGTAGAAAAAGATTATATTTCGTTGATGTGGTGCATTAATTGTCTCGTGAAATAGTCTTGTCGAATATCATTCGAGAGAAAATTATTTACCGGCAAAATTTTCTCCTGGTTTCATTCAAGTTCGTTGCCTTTTGGTAATTTTCGCTTATGAAATTTTGACAAAATCACTCGACTGACGTCTCGTGATTTAAGTCAAAATTTAATTCGCGAAAATTGCCAGGCAACAAACTTTCATACTAGTCGAAAATATTGCCGGCAAAATTTTCTCTCTTGTGATATTATATACGATCAAACTTAATTTTGAGAGCTTTAATAATTTCTGATTTTAACAAATAAAAACGATTGTTGTAAGTTTCTGTTTTTTTTTGTTTGGCAGTATAATAAAGAAATATAATGCCCATTAATAATTAACCCATGAATAGGGAATAATTGCAAATAATATCTGGTGCAGTAAGAAAATGTCCATTCATATAATATATAAAATTCAATGTGGCTAAAAGTCTTATATTTGTTTCACAATTATCTTACTTTTGATACAGTTTATAAAGAGAACATTTTCCCCCTTGGTTGTTTTTTAAGCACACTTCTTCACAAATTCTTGAACCTTATCAATATTGGAAGGAAGTCGACGAGGCATCATTTTTCGTCGATAATTATATAAATATATTTTTTCTTATGTAACTGACATTAATCGTAGATTTGTTTCAGGCAAATTAGCTGCAAGCTCTTGGCGTATAATTTTTGCTGGTTTTTCAGTAATATTCTCTTCGGCTTTACGTTTACAAAAGTTAGAAACAATTTTCCGATCTATCTTCTGACGATCTGGTTCATGATTATGTTGTAGGCTACTTCTAGATATTGTAAAATTTGCACCAATAGTAAATAATTTCGCACTACAACTTGTTTTATTACACCTCCAGACCACTTCTTTACTTTTTAAAACTTTCACTTTATAAAAAATAAATTTTCAAATACCAGTAAAGGTTTATCGCGATTACTTTCTATTAAACATTCCATTTTGTCAAAAATTCCAATTGTGACTAAAAAGAAAATACTGTAATTAATTAATTACCTGAAATAACCACTTCGATTTTGGTGAGGGAAATACCTGTGGGATTATGACATACCTTCCAAACGTAGGCAAAAGATTATTTTGGTGAAGAAATTACACCCGCCGGTTTAGGATATAAAATTTGTAATAATCTGAAAAACAATAACTTTTAGTGAGTACAAAAATAATTTCGAAACTATTATACTAAAACTTTTACTTTTATGTTACTGCCCCGTCGTAGTTTTAATATTGATTTTAGAATCTCTTAAACTAAGAGGATACATAAAAAATCAAACATATAACTTTTTACTACTTTTTACAGATACAAAACTCAAGCGAAATATCAAATTACATAGCAGGGTTCGAAATATGTATGTCTAAAAGTCTTAATGAATTAAAAAGAGAGAAAGACGGAGAATCATAAAATATAACATCCCGCATATTTCTTCTTGTTTTGACATTTACTGTGATGGTTATATAGGTATGTACGTTACTTATACAACTTTCTTCTAAAAGTCTGCTGATAAATTATTCATATAAAGAGTAGTTCTAGAGATTATTTACAAGGTTTTTGGTATATGTTTAAAAGCGGGAACAAATAAAAACTGGCAATAAAACAACTTAAATGCATAAAAGGTGAACTTAAGTACACACTTTAATTGCTACGAATAATCTCGTTAAAGCGATAAAGTTGCTTTTTTGTCTCGACTACTAATTAATAGAGTAGACCACGTGATGAACTAGAAATTATTGTTGTATATAATATGTAACAGAGATTTGATAGCAAGAATTCCATGTTAGCTGGCATCGTTGTTTCATTTAAGTTTATGTCCTGTGTTTATTACATATTGTGCTAAGGATGACGTCTTCCCTTTTCTTTCGATGTTCTTCTCTTCTAGCCTGTATTCTTCGATTGGTCTGTTCGATGTACGATTTTTCGCAGTCCTCACAAGGAATCTTGTATACTCCTTGATTTTCCAATGCAATTTTTGTTTTCGCGGATGGTAATATGTGATGGTATAAGTTTTTCCTTAAAATTCTGCTGATTTGATCTGTCGTGCCCTTTATATAGTGCAGGGTGGATTTTACAATTATTGGTTTTATTCTTTTACCGGATTTCTAATTTTGTTCCGAAATTTCTATGTCTTTTTATTCGTAGAAGTTAAAATAGCTTTAAGTAAAAATGGCTTACCTCTACGACTGAAAAGGCGCAGAAATTCCAAAACAAAATCAGAGATTTGGTAGATGAAGAGAAACCCAATATAAAGAGAATAACACAGGTTGTGAAGAACATCGAAATGCCGTCGAAAGAAAAGAGAAGACATCATTCCTAGCGCAACATGCCATAAACACAGGACATAAAATAAACTCAACTGAAACAAAGATGGTGGCTAACATTGAAAATAGAACCAACGTGTTATCATGGAAGCAATAGAAATTGACGAACATCCAAAAATTTAAATACAAGAAATTATGTTAAAAGACTCCCAATGCATGGCAACTAATTCGACAAAAAAACGTAGAAATTAAATAAGCGACTAATGCCCAGTTGCACCAATAGACTGTAAATCAACTGATTTGCTAACCGTCAATTCGACGATTTAAATCAATGATCAACGGTTATTTTTCAAACGGGTTGCACCATACAAAAAAACTGTTGGTTTACAAACCGACAATGTATAAGTGGCAACATCGTATTTGAACTATCCCCCTCTGTGGCTCAGTGGTAAGAGCGCCTAACCTTTGAATCGAAAGTTCAAAATCGAAATGAAAATAGTTTCTGTCCTTGTGGGATCGGTACTCACCGGAGGGACCGCAGACGTTCGGATACAATTAGCGTCTCTTTGCAAAGATAATGACGTCGACTTTGCAAAGTAACAAGACACTTACTCAACACACACACTACACATTACACCTGAGTTAGTGATAAGTTATACAATTACGTGGCTAAAGGTTCTAGTTCTAAACCAAGGCCAGAATCAGTCGATTATTCAAATGACCGCAGAAAATGGGCTGGTTACTTTTGACAGTTCAAAAACTGTCGGTTCCAATTGAGTAATGGTTGGTGCAACTATTTTAAAATAAACGGACAATCCAAATCAAAAAATCAATCGTTTATTTGTTGGTGCAACTGGACATAAGACTACATATTAGATTCATTGAAATCTTTCGGTCATCCAGTACGCTTTCTCTTTTATTCCACTCATTCCTCTCTAAATTCGACTGCATGCAACTCTATATACAGGGTGTTTGGTAGGTCGATTGAAATTTTTTAAGGGATAATAGGGGACGCCATTTGCAAAATTTTTTGCTAATATAATATATCGCTCAAACTGTTAAGGTTTCCGAAATAAAGTTAAATTTGTCAATATTCGATAACCGTCTATTTCACGTTTAAAAAATATCTAGGCGTACTACCTACCTGTTTTACGAATGTAATGAAAATGTAAACCTACAACACTGACTCTTCGCATACAATTTCCATCAGCTATCGTCATTCTCCGAACGCATAACAAACAGAAAACAATCTACCTGCCATGCTATTTAACAAACAATCTACCTGCTATGAAGTGATTTATTTTGGTTTATAAACATGGTTATTGTATGCGTATGAAAGGTGCGCTTTACTGTTTTGACATCCGAATTGTGTTTGGAGTTGCATTAACAACGAAGGGTTTTTGCAATCTGAGTAAGTAATACGTAAGGCATTTTGTATGTCAGGGAAGTATCTCGCTTAGATAATTATTTTTAAAAATAAAATAGACGAGCAGCCTTATTTTCGAATATTGACAAATTTAACTTTATTTCGGAAACCTTAACCGTTTGAGCGATACATTATTAGCAAAAAAATTTGCAAATGGCGTCCCCTATTATCCCTTAAAAAATTTCCATCGACCTACCAAACACCCTGTATATGTAGAGGTTTGGCAAAATTTGATAAATATGTCCGATTTTTGCCAAAATAAGATTATTTGCTTGATATGTTATTTAGGAACATTTCCTCAAGTTGGTAGAGTTTGGTATGTCTATGGTGAAGGTTAAACCCTTCAAAATGAGAATAAAATATGTATATGATATGTCAGCTGTGCTACTTATTATATAGGGCAGAACTTGAATTTACTTGATTTCTTGTTTATTTATTTATTAATATGATTAATAATCTTGTTTATATTATTATAATTACCTTGTTTATTGATATGTGCATTTACTTTTCGTTTTTGATTGGCAAAACAGCAAATCTATTAAGATGTAAATTGAAGCTGGAGGACCAGATAATAGAACAAGTCATAGAGTTTAAATATCTAGGCACCACATTATCTAGCTACGGAAAGCTCGAGACAGAAGTGAAAGATCAAGTGAATAAAGCAAACAGAGCCGCAGGTTTCCGGAAGGAAAAAATATGGAGAAATAAAAATATCGAAAAAGAAATGAAAGGCAGAATTTACAAAATAGTCATCAGATCAATAATGACATAAGCGGCAGAAATATAATGAATGATGAATATATATAATGAGAGATTACCCTTAGAAAAATCGATGGTAAAACGCTATGTGACAGAGCTAGAAGTACAGATATATGACGGAGATGCAAGGTGGAGAACATTAATAACTGGGTAAGAAAGAGAAAAGTGGAAAGTGGAATGGAACGACCACATAAGCCAAATAATAGCAAATAAAGTACCTACTAAGGACGGCGACTACGGCGAGAGACGCTTCCCCAATAAGAAGAAAATCAGTGGGAAGACAAGAAAAACGATGGAACCATAACTTACTGGAGGCACATTGAAACAACAGACAGAGTCATGTCTATACAAACAGAAGGAGAAGAAGAAGATGTTTTATGTATGCTTACAAATATTTATTAAAAACAAAAAAAACATTCAAACAAAAATGTGACCGCTCTTAAATACAAGAAAGTTTAAGTAACAAGGGACGAAACCTTCAAATTAATTCCACTGAAATTATTTTCCCGAGACATTTCCGGAAAAAGAGAATGTCAGCCATTTACCGAAATAACTACCCATAATTTGGGCGCAGGCTATACCAAAACGTAAAATAATAGCTCTAGAAAATATATAAATAGGATCATTTTCCACGGCAGGGTTTAAATAATGCGTTAAACCATCATAAAGTCAACCGAAAACACCCCCAAACGCCCCGTTATTAAAACTATGGGGGCAATTTCTGCGACTTCTATTAAAAAAATGCAAATAGCCGACACGCACTCCGCAATATCTAGCCAGCTGCTTCTAAATAACCAGTAATGAGCAGATTCCTCGGATAGAGTAACCCAAATTAATGGTTTACTCAGTGACGTACTGATAAAAGCAGATGGCTAGATATTTGTCGATTTAAAGTAAAGGGGAAATGCATTTTTATTCAATTTCAATCGGTATTTTGTGTACTTTTTTTATAACTATCGCGCAGTTGCATAAATATTTATGTTGCTATTAAATAGATTAAACTGTATCTTCTATAAAAAAATAATAAGTAACTTGATTGTGGTATATTCGACTGCTATTTGAATAAGTTAAAGTTTGAGGTAAACCAATGAATAGGTACATTCACACATGTGTTTCAAGGTACCGCAACGTGAAAAATGTATATGTTACAGTTCAAGTTGATTCTCAGTTAGAGTTGACTCCAACTAGATGGAGTCAACTCCAACTGAAACGAGCAGTAAAAGTTGATTTTAAAAATTTAAATCAACTTTTACTAGTTGGAGTTGACTCTTCCTGGATCGATTCAGTAAATGTAGATTATACGAGAATCTCAAGTGCATTTTTAATGAGTGTGCGTTTCTTTGTTTTGACCGTTTCAACTGCTTATTAGTATAGTCTGTAACGTCGCCCCCGTTAGATAAATTATTCTGATTCGATTTTTTGCACAAACTTACTCAAAGAAATACATCCGTATAACAATCCTTATAACCAATACACAGGGTGTCACGCGGTACCGCGGTCGAAAAATTGTTTAACCAATTTCAGTAAAGTCAGTCAGTAAAGTGACTCTTTATCGAACGAGTCTGATATTACGAGCAGAGGAACAGACGCGTTCGATAAAGAGTATTGAGGTGGTGCGTACAAAATTGTATCTTCAATCATAAAAAAACATTAACACTTACTTACAACTTTGAGGAAATTTTTTTAATTTTAGACGAAATAAAAAATTCGTATGACAGTAATGACAGTAATCCCAGATGACTTTTGCATGATGGCCGGTTTTGATGTTTAATCGATAGTTATCAATATTGTATACCTACCTAATTACTAAATCTGTAAAGTTTTGATTTATTTTGTATGAATATAATTGCGAAACACTACAGAATTTTACTTTTTGGCATAAATTTTATTAATAATAAGATAAATTTTGTACAATATTTTTAATAATTAAAGTAAATAAATTTTAATTTCACTCAAATAAATAATCGATTGCAGCCATTGGCCACTTACATTCAATCTCGGTTAATTTGATTAATTATCGCGGCAGGTAAAGTAACATTCTTCTTTCAATACAACAAAGTGTTACTTTACTGCCGAAAATGAGGGCAAATGAGTACAATAATGAATGATTTTAGTGACGTTTGGCGATAAACAATGATTTTAAACAAATTCGCAAAAATATGTAATTTTTTCACCGTACAAATTTTTTTTTAGATCCGTTGGGCCTTTTTTTCTCTAAAATTGACTGTTGTCGAGTTATTAGCGACTTAAAATTTGAAAAACGCCAAAATAACCATTTTCAAGGTTTAATAACTCGGTTAAAGATAATTATTGTGAAAGTCGAGCGAGCGGCCGTGGAGTAATGGCATAATCGCTGGCCTCATACGCCAGTGCACGTGGGTTCGAGCCCTGCTAAAGACAAACCATTTTCATTTCCAATAATGACACGAGCCGTCTCACCGTGCCTCGGAAAGCACGTTAAGCCGTCGGTCCCCCTGGGCTAGTGTACATCGACACTAGTTACTTGAAACAGGGTTAAAGATGTAATTGGCGCCGGAACTGTCCGAAAGGATACGATATTATATATTATGAAAGTCAGAAACTAAAAAAAATCAAAGATTAAAGCTACCTCTATCTCTATAAGATCCTGAAGAAATTTTTATCATTATTTCATTAATAAGATATTATTTTTAATTATCAACAATGAGCGCTAACCGTGTATTGAGGCGGCCGTCAATGTGAGTGCCAGTGAGATTCACCATTGGATGGCTGGAATGGTGCATCTCTTGCATGGTAGCACTCACCATTGAAGGCCGCCTAATACGCACTTAGCGCTCATTGTTAATAATTAAAGATAAAGCTTAGTAATAAAATAGTGACAAAAATTTCTGCTGGATCTTGTAGAGGGGGCTATAAACTTTGATTTGGTCACTTTCTGACTTTCATAATAATGGATTTTAACCGAGTTATTAAGCCTTGAAAATGGCTATTTTCGCATTTTTCAAATTTTAAATCGCGTATAACTCGACAACAATAAATTTTAGAGAAAAATCTTACAATACCTTTTTTTTCTCAGAATAACCCAAATGATCTAAAAAAAAATTTTTCGAAGTGAAATAATTATTTCTGTGAATTTGTCTAAAAAAAATTGTTTAAACAATTTATCGATCAAGGTACTGCCTGGCACCCAGTAGATTTGTTATAAGGACCTCTTTTTGAGTAAGTTTGTGCAAAAAATTCGAATCGGAGTAATTTACCTAACGGGGGCGACGATACAGCCTAGACTAATTTGAACATATTCAGTAACATTTAATTTCTAGAATCGGCTGTTTGTGTGAATCAGAATCAACTTTTACTAAATGGCATTGGGAAGAGTATACTTTTCCTAGTTGGAGTCTACTTTTACTAGTGAATGTTGAATATAAATCTTCATTTTATATTTATAATCAACTTTTACTGAAACCAGCCGTTAGAGTTGACTCCAACTAGTTGGAGTCAACTCCAACTGGATAATCAACTTGAACTGTAAATATACTATACTTCAAAAGAAGATTAAAATTTAGAACATTTGAGACGTATAATTAAAGGGTTAATGGCAAGTATATAGAAAAATTGTGATTTATAATTATAAAAATATCCATTGAATAGTTAGAGCAAAAACAAAAAAAAAATATAAGGAAGAAGAGAGAAAAACGATCTTAAAAAAAAAGACGCGGATAGATACCTTCAAAGTAACAAAAATGGAGAGGAACTTCTAAAGGTCTTAGAGAGTAAGTTCATATCAGATCCTTCACATAATCAAGATAAATTGACGGCATTAACAAAAACATAAATAATAGAAACCTTCTCGAAGCCAGACTACAGATCGCAAAGAAAACAAGAACGAAAGAAGACGAAATAAGCAACGAAATTAAACAACTAATGAAGAAAAGAAGACAACAACTATTATAGTGCAAGTCACATTCAGATAGCAGTGTACGGATATAGGATAACAGTGTTGAAAATTCTACTGCCATTGTAAAATTTTCTACTTTTTTAAATAAGCAGGGCCAAACTCAAAAAAAAGTTCACAAAAGTGTAGTATTAGCTAACAATTAGTATTATAAACAATAGCTGGAACAAATTGAAAGTATGTTGCTCAGGAGAGAGATCGATGAAAGAGATTGGCAGAGGCCTATGACAATGAGAGACGATAGAGGGCTAAGCAGATGAAGAAGAGTTCTAAAAGATGTTTCAAGGATAGGTCAATATAGAGAAAATGGAACTACTAGTAGAAGATTCTTATCTTATATAATGGTATACAATGGCAGTAACACACTTTGAATCTTTGAACTTGTTCGGAGAAGAAATATCAACAATAAATACAGTTAACCTTCATGGAAAAATTTATCGAAATATATACAGTATGTCCCTGTAAGTTGTATCCATATGGAAAACTTTTTTATTATTACTTTTACGAAAAAAAGTTATTCTTTATAAAAAGTTCTGCATGGTCCAAAACCCAAGATTCACCCATCAGCTATCAAAATTTATGAATGTTATACGAGGCATGTCAAAAAGTTTCAATTTCACTCAAGACTAAAGTAGCTTTATTATTCACAATATTGAAAATTACAAGTTCTGGATGGTATAAAACCTAAAATACAACCATCGTATATCAAATTTTATTAACTTTTTATTAAGAATCACTTTTTTTCGTAAAATTAATAGTAAAAGAGTTATCTGAATTGAAATAACTGAAAATAATGTTAGTTATCCATAATTTTTCAAAAAAAAAATTTTTCAATTAGAAGGATGTAATTGCATACTAGAATATAGTTTTTAATTCCAAACAATTTTTCATAATAGCAATTTTCAATATTGTGAAAAATAAAGCTACTTTACTCTTGAGTGAAATTCAGAGTTTTTGACATACCTCGTATAATATTCAAAAAATTTGATATTTGATGGTTAAATCTTAGGTTTTGGACCATTCAGAGCTTTTTATGAAGAATAACTTTTTTTCGTAAAATTAATAATAAAAAAAGTTTTCCATATGGATACAACTTACAGTGACACTAATACTTTATTTTTATATTTACATAATATATTGCCTTGCTTGGATATTTATTTCAATAAATTACATACGGATATGCTTTATTAATAATTTAAACTTTGATCAACTTGAAACAATTAATTCTCCTAAATGCGCTATATTTCAATCTTTATAGTTATTTTTGCACGTTTAATTCGTATAGCGTATCGTTCCTCATTACAATTTAGTAAGTGTCGCCAACCTTATGCCCATATGCCATCATAAATCTCCCCGAATCCAGGATTTCATAGTCGCCAGCTCTGAGCACCGATTTTATCCCGCCTGTCATGTCGGACACATACCCACAAATTTACTTTAAAATACCCCTCAATTATCGAATGAAATTGGAAGAGCCATCAGACAGAGAGTTTCGCGTACCCCATATAGGGTGGCAAATTAATGAAAACTTCCCTCAAACGGTTTGCTATACACGCTTTTTCGAAAGTTGTTTCGGTACCGGGACGAATCAATAATTTCTTTTAATTTAGTATTTTTAAATAATTTAAACATTATGTCTGATTATGTTTATTTTGAGTTCATATATTATTGACTGTAATACGTGATTTTTTTCATAAGAGCTTGTAGGTCTTCTAGATTTTCCGCAAATAATATGGTGCCATCTGTATAATGATATTATTTAACCGTTCCAGTTTAGTAGAATGCCTTTTTCAATCTGGTGTAAAGCTTGTGTAAATATTCTTTCAGAGAAGAGATTGATGATTAGAGGAATCAAAATACAGCCATGATTCCAATAAAGCTTTCTAATTATTTTCAGATCTTTGTTGTTAATTAATGCTTCTTTTAGTATATGGGCTCATTTACCTCCTCTTCTAGCTCAAAAGTGTTCTTTGGTCCTCAGTTTCTTTAGATATTCTCTCCAAGTTCTTATTTTACTCTGTCAAAGAGTATTTCCGTCAGAATCAATTAGATTTCCGCTCTGTTTCTGTACATTGTGACTACCGTGTTTTATGTCTCTCAATTTCTTCGTTTCTTTCCATTGAAAGAATAGAATTTTTATCGTCCAGATGAATTGTACATGCCGCGCAAGATCGAGAACGATATCGGCAAATTGTCATGGAAGCTACCAGGGCCCCGAGAGGGCGGTACAGCCGGTACATTTTACCGTGGCCCGGCGATGTAAGGGGCCCGGCGTCGACCAGACCAAAGACGTAATTTTTCCCGTTTGTTTTGCTCTTCACTTTATGTCCAGAATGCGTTTAATTAATACTCGGCTATATTTAATGTTATGACCTTTAATCGATTTGGTTTAAAATTTTAACAGAAATAAATCACAGGAGTCAAATACTACAGTGCAGAAAGATAAAACTATGGTATATATATATGGAGATTAAAAATATATCAGGACTTCTAGAAGATTTACAAAAAATCAGAAGAATCTATGTTGAAGAATCTAAATTAGTTACCAGCAATTACGGAACAAATCCAGAATTTACATCAAATAAAGAAAAACGGCGCAAAAAGCCTGCGAGATTTTTTGATGATTTGCCTGGGCCTAGTAGTAATGCGAGTGATAGTTTTAAGCCCGACTCAATATTTCGCTGGGAAATATTATATTGTCATATAGTAAGCAATTTAACCAGAATATTTTATGCGGAAAATAGAATTGATTCGGTATTTAACATTTTATGGATATTCCGAGATGAAGATGACAATATTAAGAAAACAATTGATATAATATGTACTGTGCGAGAGCGCCAGTTTTATAAAGAAGGCATCAGTGAAGAATTAATAGATAAAATTTTTCATTTGAAAGCGATATACAAGGATAAAATTGGTGAATCTCAACTTTCTCCAATAGATTTGCTTAATAAAATTAAACATCTCATTGAATTGTTATTGCGTTAATAATATTTGGCACATTACCAGTGACAGTCGCAGAAGCAGAAATTTCCTTTAGTTTTTTTTTCGCATAAAAAATACTACGAGGTAATGATGAAATAGGATCGGTTAGCTGCCTATCAAGTTTGTGAATTGAGAATGATTTGGCAAAATCATGCAATTTTTCGAAAATTAGAGACATTTTTGCCAATCAGAAATCTCGAAAAGCACCTGTATTATAAATATTTCCTCTATTATAAATATAACCAAAATTTAATAAAATTTATATTTGACATGTTTCTTTTTATTTATTATTAATAATTTTATTTATATGAAAATTAAAAAAAAATTTCGCTCTTCACTTTTTGCCGGGGCCCCGCCCTTCAATTTTTACCGGGGCCCGCTCATCCCTCTCGGCGGCCCTGGAAGCTACCCTTGCCTAAAATTTGGGCACGGTACTCAAAGGAGAAGAAGTGACATATTTGGCTTTTCTTATTTCGTCCATTAGCCTCAGGATCTCAACTGCCGTGCATAATTTTTTCTTGATTAATTTACCATACTACTACCAGTGGAACGTGGACCGTCTGCTCCCGGTTAGACTTAGCAGATGTGAAGCTGTTTCGAAATCTTTTATTTACTAAAATATAATCTATTCGATTTCTAACGCTTCTCCCGGGTTTGTCTTTAGGGTATTTCCAAGAAGATGACGCCAATGAATAAATATAATTATCTCAGTGGTTTGTTATTAAAGTTCACAAATATCGGTTCGCTAAACTCAGACACAACTGGCTAGTGATTTTAGTAGGTAATTTTTTTGTTTTTTTCCAATTTTGCCAAAATTGGCAAAATTACTAACTATTTAGTAATTATTACCTACTTAGTAATTTTTTTTTCCAATTTTACCAAATTGGCAAAATTACTAAAATCACTAGCCAGTTGTGTCTGAGTTGGAGACTATACCAACTAATTGTAATACTGACTATTATAATATATGTAAGGTAGGTTGGATGATAATATTATTAGAAACTGATTAACTGTTGCAGAAAACATAATAGTAGGGGAGGAAGGTATGGTAGGTTTCCTGAGTTCCTCTAAATTTGCAGTTACTCGAGCGTTATGGGTTGCGAAGAGTAGGTTCTAAAACCAAAAAAAGTTAAGTTTTTCATAAAGTGGGGGGCTTTCCATTTTTTAATTTAATTTTCCATTTCCAACAATTGTTTTTTTCGATTACAGCGCCATCTATCCATAATTAGAAAAAATGTCTCAAATAAAAGATACTTATTTTTACGTAAGGAATCCAAATCTGTAATAAAAAATGGGGGCTCCTATTTAAGATTTTAAAGTAACCCCCTCCCCAACCCACCTCCGTGGGGGGTCGTGTTTGGTGTCATTCGATAGATTTTTCAAAAATATTAAATACGTGTATTTTTCACTTTTTCGATCTGATGTTTATTTCGCGAAATATCGCGAGGTTCTTATTTAAACTTTTAAATTTATCCCCCACCCCTCTCGTTGGTTATCATTCGATAGATTTTTGAAAAATATTGAACACGTATTTTTTAGTTTTTCGATCTGACGTTCATTTCGCGAAATATTCGCTTTTTTGTGAAACTTTGTGGCTCACCCATTTCCGTACGCCCCGCTCAAATCGTTAGATTTTTGAAATATAAACTGTTTTGCATGTACCTAACTTACATTATATCTTATTCTGACGATTTCGAGTTTTTCTAAGGATAGATTTTTTTAGGACCCCTTTAACGAACTACCTTGTATTAAGAGCCAATATATTTTCCTCCTCTTATTTAATTTCGTGTATTTTTCTTTCTATGTCTTTTATAAGCCGATAAAATCAAAGCCTTTGCAAAAGAATAATAAGCCAACGGTGGCAAATTTTTACAGACACCTCAAAAAAATGGATTTTGTGGTGGACATTAGAAATCGTCACTGGATAACGTGAAACAAAAAATTCAAAAAGATTTTATTAGCTTATGAGTTTCTCGAGGTAACGCTGTCGAATTTTTTTTATTTGTAACGATTTTTGAGTTTTTGGTATCATTCGGAAGTAAAAAAAAAACGAAATTCTTTGTAACAAAAAGGTGAAAATCAACATATTTATAATTGCTAAACAGAAAATAAATAAATACCTCACGAAATGTCTAAAGAAAATCTAAAAAAAATTTTAGGTGGATCGTTCGAGTAGATTTTGAGTTACAACGTCCACCGCCTTTGAAAAAGCAGTTTTGAGAAAAACCCGTTTAAAGTTTTGACAACTTTGTCTTCTTATTTGTCTGTCAAATAGTAAAGTGATGCACATTTAAATATGTTTTTGAATCGTGGAGTAATCTACAAAAGATAAGGGGAAACTTTGTTGAACGTTTCTCATTACGCTCAAGCGTGCTGGCGTGAAACCGTCGCAAAGCGAGTAGAAGGTAGGGATATTCAACATTCTGCATCTCTGGTAATTTTACTCCGATCAATCTGGAATTTACAGAGAGTATTCTTTAGAGAGAGTATTAAAAATAATAAAAAAAAAATTAAAAATTGCAAACCATAACCCCTCCCCCCTTAACTCTCTTAAGGCGGTGCTTAGATTCTTACGTAAACAACGGTGCGGGGTGCATTAGCACCCCTTCTGTATATTCATTTTTGTATATGTTAACGTCGTGAAATTGATATGAAAGATAATTAGGACTTGTTTTTTATACTTTGAAACATAATTTTACAAACAAAGTACTCATTTTTTCTTAAAAAAAATTATTATCGTTGCAAGACAAACACATGAAATTTTTCACAGAGTGAGCAACACAAAGTTTTTACACACAATACAGTTATGCCGGGTCTTTCGGTCTTTTTTCTCTGACATAAGTAACACCGACCTTGTCCCGTAGCTCTGTTAATTCCAGGTGGAACATCAGAAACGTCTAATTCAGGATATGAAATTTTCATCATTGGCACCTTACAGTCATTTTTCCAAAAAAGCACGTTTTTATAAAGAGTTTTAAATGCTGTAATGGATGGAATGCGTTTAGAATTGAATTTAATGCGAATAAAAAAATTGACAAAAATCAAAAAAAATTATTAAAAAAGATAGGTGAAAAAAACGAGGTCTGGGGTGCAGCTGCACCCCGCACCGCCTTACGAGGGTTAAGAGAAATATATTTTAAAGAGACGAGAATCATGTAAAACTTGTGCTTAAAAATCTAAGCATATTTTAAGTTTAGAAGGCGTTTAAACAAACTAACCATATACTTACTCTCGTAAATGACCGTGGTTGCAAAATGCAAACAGTTCAGTTACAAACAGTATTTAATTTGATACAATAAAAAATCAACCCCGATATTTGGGAAGCACCAGAACTATCTACCTACTCGAAAGAAAAGTCGGAACTAAAGTAAGTCAAAAATGATTTAATAATTCCGAGTACATGTTTTTTCGCTAGCTAAAACCTTATTTTAGCGAAATGTAAAAATCTACGTTCCGTCCAAACATCTATTAAAAGTGGCCTAGAGAATAAAATTAAACTAGTGGACAGCCCATAAACAACTTTTTTAATACAACAATAGACTTTTCTTTAGAAAGAATTATTACTCATCCCTTATAGAATTACATTTTTGGGGGTTTCGCAGTCAACACACATCTCTATACGTTTCCGATTTCAATATAAATTCCAGAAGTGCTTTGTAGTTCACTCCCTTGTGCCCTTATGTGTGAGGTTCTATAGATACACACGCACACAAATATCAAGGCACAACGGGTGGATGGATGACGTGTGCTATAACATTCAATTCTGAGTTCCTCTATTTCCGCGATCTCCCGTGCCTGGTATGCCTTTTCCGTCGCTATCGGTCTATATAATCCGCTAACTGCTAAATACGACGAACTTTGAATACAGTGAAGCGGAAAAAATGGGGAAGAATATACAGTGAACAACGGGTTTGCTGTTTAACAAATTATATACGATGATGACTAATTCATTTTATATTTTGTATATCTTTTATCTTTTGTACATTTATTTATTACAAAGAAAGTAGTTGTATATGCTTTAGTGGACTGTATATTTAACTTATTTGGTCGTACAAAAACGCATACGCATACGAATTAGATTTTTATTTAAACACAAACTTTCAAAAAGATATAATATGACCGTATTGGCACGTGGTCGGTGATGAAGTCTTCTCTCTTGAAGTTCGGGTAATAAGCTGTGTTGCAGTAGTATAGTGTTGTTAGATCTTATTTTTATCATCATCATCAATCAATCAATTAGCCAAACGCGTCCACTGCTAGACAAAGGTCTCCCTCAGTTCTTTCCAGTGTTCTCTACACTGGGCCGCTTGTAGCCAGTTCCTCGCTACTCTTTTGATGTCGTCGATCCATCTAGTCGGTGGTCGTCCTCGGTATCTTTTATAGTTTCTGGACCTACATTCCATGGTTCGTCTTGTCCACCGTGCATCTTGTGTTCTAGCTAAGTACCCTGCCCAGTTCCACTTAAGCGTTGTGATTCTTTCGATGACGTCGTGAATTCCTGATCTTTGCCTGATTTGTTGGTTTTTTATACGGTCTCGAAGGCTCACGTCCAACATTGCACGTTCCATGGCTCGTTGTGTAACTCTGAGTTTATTTGCGGATTTTTGCGTTAGTGGTAAAGTCTTTACTCTGTAAGTTTGCACAGATCAAACACATTAATTATAAACCTTTTGCTTGAGACACATATGGGAATTGAACTTTTTAGAATATGGCTTTGTTTGCCAAATGCTGCCCATATCAGGCCTATTCGCCTCTGTATTTCATGTGTTTGATTGTCTCTGCTTATTTTGACCTCGTGTCCCAGATATTTGTAAAGCCTATCCCAGATATGTAATTTGAGTTGCCTTTCACCTCTCTCAATGTGATGACCTAATTATTACCTAGAAACCCACACGTGGGGGTCATATGTTACCGTAGGGGCTTATCCATATGGATTATATCCATCATTTGGATTCCACAATTTATTTAATCATATAAGATATTTTATCAACTTTTAAAAGGTTTTTACCATTGTATTTTTGGGTGGCTCAGCATGTTAGGCTTGTAACACTGATTATGCTCTTTTTAGAGAGCGAAAACGTTTTGTTGTGATATTTGTGGCCCTTTTAAGGGTTTTAAAATAAGTATACCTTTTACCAACAAAAAGTTTTCATTAAAACTTGTAATTAATGGTATACAGCCAGCTACAGGAAATTCTTCTTTGTGAATATTTGTCAATGTGTGTTTGTTGTAGGTAGTATTGTCAGTAGTAGTTATATTATTTCCACTCATTACGAGATTTGTCATAAGTTTAGTTTTCTGAAAGTTTTTAATCCTGCTCTCTCAGAGTAAGTTTTAAGCGAATGTATCATAGAAATTGTATCTTGTAAGTTATATGCGAATAATACAACATCATCTGCAGACCTCAGATGATTTAATCTTTCTCCATCTATATTGATTGAGAAAGATTTGTATAAGTAAAGATTATTTTATTCAGTGTACCAATATTTGTGTAATAATATTAATAGTTTTGTTTTAATTCTCATCTAGCAATTTTTAGGCTCAGTCCTACACTTCAATCTTCTATTTATTTATTGTAACGCTTTGGTTAGAAACGTGTTAAAAATCCGGTAGAGTATACCCAGTCCAGTTTTCGTTTATTTTATTAAATTCTATAAAAATATTCAGTATATGACTTTCACTTTTGTAAAAGTGAGGCGCGATCCATCAAATGAAAGATAATAAAGCGGCTGGCCTGGACGACATACGAACAGAGCAAATAAAGAACTTTGGACTAAAAACCGTAGAGTGGCTCGTAAAAATGATGAATTGCTGCATCCGTACATTACAAATCCCCAAAATCTGGTGAAAAGCTAGAGTGGTAGCCCTCTTAAAACCAGGGAAGGATCCGGCGGATACAAAGAGTTTTAGACCTGTATCTCTCTTGTGCCACCTTTTCAAGGCCTTTGAAAGAATGATACTGAACCGGATTGCAGAATATGTGGAGACTAAAATTATTCCAGAACAAGCAGGATTCAGGCCCGGAAAGTGCTGCTGCAGTCAAATTCTTAATCTCACCCAACATATTGAAGATGGTTTTGAACGGAAGGAAATAACAGGAGTAGCGTTCATAGACCTAACTGCCGCCTATGATACAGTTAACCATCAACGGCTACTCGCAAAACTCTACGAAACTACAAAGGATTTCCGACTAACAAGGTTAGTGAAATGTCTCCTCCAGAATAGACGCTTCTACGTAACGCTCCAGTCCAAGAACAGTCGGTGGAGGGACCAAAAAAATGGGCTACCACAGGGAAGTGTCCTCGCGCCGATTCTATACAACATATACACCAACGACCAACCCATACACCAACAAACAAGGCAATTTATTTACGCTGATGATACAGCGGTGGCAGCTCAGGGAAGAACCTTCAATGAAGTCGAAGTGAAACTGACAGATGCCCTGGGAGACTTAGCTCTATACTATGATAAAAACCATCTGAAACCCAATCCCACAAAAACCCAGGTATGTGCTTTCCACCTGAGAAACAAGCATGCCCGAAGGTCGCTGGAGGTGGAATGGCGTGGTCAGATGCTGGAACACAACAAGACGCCAAAATACTTTGGCGTCCGTCTGGATAGAACTCTGTCTTACCGATACCACTGTCAAGATGTCAAGAAGAAAGTAAGTGCCAGAAATAATATCATCCGCAAGCTAACTAATACAAAATGGGGAGCACAACCACACACTCTCCGCACTTCTGCCTTGTCATTATGTTTTTCGGCCGCGGAGTTTGGAGCACCAGTATGGGCAAACTCCGCTCACGCAAAGAACGTCGACGTGGCTCTAAATGAAACGGTCCGTATAATATCGGGTTGCCTGAAACCGACACTTATCGAAGAGGTATACCCCATTGCTGGAATTGCTCCACCACCTATCAGGAGGAAGGTCACGTCAGAGGTAGAACGGAAAAAGCAGGAGACGGACCGAAGACACCCCTTATATGACCACCAAACTCAGCCAAGCAGACTAAGATCTCGGAAAAGCTTCCTGAAAACATCAAGATCCATCCCCGAAGCGCCAGAGACGCGCCGAATACACCTATGGCAAGCGTCAGCTACCGCGACACATTTTCCTCCCTCGGAGGAAATGGCTGCTGGACACAATTTACCGTATCCGACTTGGAAAGCGCTAAACAGACTAATAACCGGCGTTTCACGTTGTGCTAGTAACCTGAAAAAATGGGGATACCAGGAGGACGATTCCTGCGACTGTGGCGCGGTTCAGACCAGCCGGCATCTACTATCATGCACAGAGATGAGAGAGACCTGCACAGAACAAGACTTAATTATAGCAAATGACAGGGCCATCTATGTGGCCAACCATTGGAAATACAGAATTTAAAGTTGTTGGTGTTCCGGACACGGAAAGTAAGTAAGTAAGTACTTTTGTAAAAAGTTACCAAGAAAAACTTTTTGGCCGTGCTAATAAAGTTCCCCTTATATTTTGACCAATTTGCCGTTGGCTTTTGTTTGCAAATATTCAATATTATCCGTTTAAAGCATTTGCCGCTTTAGTACTATCATACAATACCGTATCGTCTGTTTATTCTGTATTACCCCTTTATAGCCTATACCTAAATGCCACCAAAATTACCTATACCTAATATACCTATAGCCTATACCTAAATGCCATTAGGTCAAGTAAACCTATTCTGACCACAAAGAAAATATCAAGTACCGCTACTTTTATCTATTTTTTTATAAAAAAGCATACACTCATTTCAAACATTTGAAAACAATGGGGCACTTTTTTGAAGAGCTGTTTTCTTTCCTATTTCTTTTTTGTTGTTTTTCATCTATTCTTTCTTGTGTTTCTCACCTCTGTGAACAACCCCGCTCATAATCTACAAGGTCTGAGCAACGGTACCTTGGAGCATATAGTCAGTGTTCTAAGTTTACTTCTTAGTAAGGTACGGGTATTGTACAGGTTTCTCAACTTTTCTAACATTTGGTCTACAGCACCACCTATATTTTTGTGTTGTCTATCAAACACAGACTCAAGACTCAATATTTAGTTTAAATTTTGCTCATTCTGGTTGGTCAAAAAAGATATGTGTATTTTAATGAAGGAGATACGATCTTTTTGTATGACTTTCATTTACGTTAATGGTATTAAATATGTTCTAATTGTTTTTTAGATTTGCATGCTACAAAAAAGTTAGAAGTCTTTCAGTTCTAGTGTGTATAATAAAGTAGTTGAAGGATAAACTGATAGAATACAGTATCGAAAGACCCTACAGAATACTTGGACATGACGAAAGTCTTTGCTGAAAATCTAACGACTGTCAATGCTAAAATCTTACTTCCTGTCTATTCGGAATTATCTTTAACTTATTGATCTCAAATTCAGTAGAATATTTTCTTGGATCAAGAGGATTTTCTTTCAAGAGGATTTTCGGATAGACAGACTGACAATAACACGATATTAGCTATTTGTAGAGTGCCATATGGTTCTTCGAAATCACTTTGATGTTACACCAGTCTCTAACATTATGTGTTGTATGAAACGACAGAAGTTTAGCAGTCTCCTTGACAAGTTCCTTAAAGCCTTCATTCATTCGTTAGCTAACATTCCTTAACCAGAAATGTTTTTTTCCTGAGCCTCAGCGCCTCTAAAAATTCCTTGCAAAATTAGTTTGGAAAATTCATCCGTTCAAACTGCAATTTAGATGGCCAATGTAGTTAAAATAAAATTTTAACAAATCCAATCAACCGTGCAGAAGAAAGCCAAAGAGGCCACAACGTAATGACGGAATCTCATGGAATGTGGCGTCGCACCCTTCGCCAGTTCACATAGAAAATTAATAAAAGTGAAAAGAAAAGAGACCATATTACTCTAAAATTAGTCCCACGGAACATTTCTATGGAACGCTTCCACTCGAGTATCGAGGGTACAACACCAGTGTTGTTGTAAGAAATATTATTAAGTTGGTTAATTCATGCAATGATAAAAATTCCAATACAACGTCGTTAGACCACTCCACAGTAAATTTGAACCCTGTTCATTTACCGACCAACGATGGGAGACTTCGCGCTGATTCACGCCCTCAATAAATAGAGGGTTCGGAGCAAGTCCAAGAAATGTGAATCACAAATTTTGAGGGAAATAACACTATATTTCACGTTGCGTTAATTCCCGTCGTTAGTTTTTATTTTTTTCTGTTACATATTTGTTATTTCTCCGATCGTGCCACGCCAAGTTTCGTTAGATCCCAGCTTAAGAATCTTTATAACTATTTGCCAAACAAATAAAATCACAAAAGGACACTTAAAATAGACAGAAAAATAAAGAGATTATTTAGGACAGACCATTACGGTTTTCAAGATAACTTTGCATTATGATTATTCTCTTAAATTGGGGTTAATAAACAATTACAGAAGCAGGGAAGTATATAATATTCTGTGCTTATATTTTATCCTCATCATGTTTAAACAAATGGTAATTGGTCCCTACTTTACCTTACCAGCAGTAACACATGTTTCGACGCAAAACGGAACGAGCTGAATAATTTTACAATATTTAAATGTAACTCGTTTAATTTGTAGCACGTTCCATCTTCAAACCTTTCCACCCTCCGTCCATACCATCAAACTTTACCCATTACAAATAAAACACCAAATTTCATTTGACTTTATAACGAGCCCAAATAAAAATTCCTCTTGCTCGCCCGGCGCATTAATTTAAATAAATTTTAATATATTCAAGTGCAATATGGATGATGTTGGATGCATTTAACTAAGTTAATGAAATTTAATTCAACACGCGGAGCCATATGGAATTGAAACATTCATTTTAACTCCTACGGTAATAGTACGGATAAATTTAATTAGAAAAAAAATTGGACATGCAAGCAATTAAGAGCAAATTGCTTCGATATTGATAAAATTATTATAAAATATACAAAAATAAAAGTTTGACAAAAAATACTTTGATAGTTTTAATTTGTAGCACGTTTGTAACAAAATTATGTAAAAGTGTCACGAGGGCAAAACAAATCGATCATTTTTAAGAGCTCGAGAGTAATTCGGTAAGATTATTTCATGATTAAAACTGTGTTTTTAAGTAATTTTAACTAATATTTTATTGATATCTTCATCTAAATATTCGCTAAACCTGTTTCTTGGTGTCCTCTGTGACAAGTTGTTAAACATTAATTGTCAGTAATTTCAGTGTATTTTTGAGTAGCAACGATGGGCATCTGACGTAATACTTGACGACGGAAAATTATCGAAAAAAATTATCGCTCTAATTCTTATTTCTGTAGCTTTCTATTGGTCAGAATCTCTATGAATGAAGTAATCAACAAAATATTTGTAACGTTATAAACGTTACATCTGTTAATTTATTTTTAAATAATTATTTTATTCCAATTTGTTTATTAATGTATTAATTCCTTAACCTTTTACTATTTTTTTTCTTTAAAAAATAGTTGGCGCCCTCTCCCTTTTTTTTCTGTAGGCCAAGTATTTTGACTATTTTAACAGAACAGCTAATTTGATCATAGACATACTGTGTTCTATGCTTCAGTGTCACAATTCATTTAGATGACAACTGACAACCCCTTTCAACAAAGGAAAGTCAGTCTTCCCCTCAACATGGCATAGCGTGTTTTTTTATATAATTTTTGTGACTACTTCAGTACACGTTTAGCCTGGTATTTTCATTTATTTCCGACCGTAATCTCCTGGGGTGAGTACCTATTACTGCTAGAACTAACCTAGTGTCATAAGCCCTTTTTTGATAAGTTTTTAATAATATTTTTTTCTACATAACCTTATTTCTCTCCAAAGCTATGGAGCATGAGGGAATTTAATAAAAAACTTTCTTATTTTAATAATAATTCTATTTTACTTTATCCTTACCACCTCCCACCTAATAGTTGTTCAATTTTGAAAAATAAATGGCTAGGAAGTTAATCCATTTTGATGTCTCTCTAAGACAGAGTTTCTATTCTATTTTTTGGAATAAATACTAAATTTCCGTTTTTTCTTAAAACTTTCCTAAATTTCCTTGACTGGATGGCATCGTCGACGATGCCATCATCGTGGGATGGATAGTCCACGCAGCTGCTTAAAGAACATGATGGCTACTTTAACTACTTTAGCTACTTTAACACACATTATCAACATCTAAGCCGTGGTCTGAAGCCAATAACCACACAAGTCCAAAAAGCGATAAAACTTGATCTACCAACAGAAGCAAGCAATCAATCAATGCCATAAATAAGTATAAAACTTTAAAAAGGGTAAACCCTGTAGTTGGCTGCATACCTTCTACAGGGTGTCCAGAAACTCTACCGACAAACGAGGACAGGAGATTCCTCAGATAATTTTAAGATAATTTAACCAAATTCATGTAGTCCGAAAATGTTTCCAAAGGGAGCTAGAGCTCTTTGAAGATGGCGTCTTGTAATTAGTTTTTCTTAAATACCTCCAGAACGCTTCTAGCTACAAAACGAAAATTGGTACACATATTTATCTTCTAGAGATAAATCGATTTCATCCATTGTGAATTTCTAGTACCAGTCATAGGCGTCCTTTTTGGGTGGGGCAACGGTTATTTTATCGCATAACTTTTTTGTCTTTAAGTTTTAAGCATTTTTGATACTGGATTATTAAATTGTGATATATTCTAGTACAAAAAGGTACTCTTTTTTTAAGTCGGTAGGACGCACCGTTTTCTAGAAAAATCAGTTTTAAAATTTTTCGTTTCCTGAATTTGAAAAAAAATTGAAAAACAAATTGAAAAAAAAAACTAAAAAAAAAACGGTGTATTTTACTAACTTAAAGCAAGAGTACCTTTTAGTACTAGAATACCTCATAATTTAATAATCTAGTGTCAAAAATTCTTAAAAAATAAAGACAAAAAAGTTATGCGATAAAATAACCGTTGACCTACCCAAAACGGACTCATATGACCGGTACTAGAAATTCGCCATTAATGAAATCGATTCATCTCTGGAATATAAATAAACGTACCAGTTTTCGTTTTTCTAAATAGTTTTTTTTTGAAATTTTTTTTTTATATTCAAAAAACGAAAAATTTTCAAATCGATTTTTCTAGAAAACGGTGTATTCTATCTACTTAAAGTAAGAGTAACTGTTGGTACTATAATACCTTACATTTTAAAAATCCAGACTCAAGAATGCTTAGAAATTAAAAACAAGAAAGTTATGCGATAATATAACTGTAGCCCTACCCAAAACGGACGCCTATGACCGGTACTAGAAATTTGCAATGGATGGAATCGATTTAACTCTGGAAGATAATTATGTGTACCAAGTTTCGTTTTTCTAAATAGAAGCGTTCTGGAGATATTTAAGAAAAACTAATTACCAGACGCCATCTTCAAATAGCTCTAGCTCCTTTATGAAGCATTTTCGGATTAGATGAATTGGGTTAAATTGTCTTAAAATTATCTTAGGAATCTCCTGTCTTCGTTTGTCGGTAGAGTTTCTGGACACCCTGTATATACCAGTATATCCTACTTTGTGCACCAAGTGCAATTTCGTGCAAGGATGAAGTACATCCACATCTTATTTTACAAATCTCAAGACATCCACTTAAATTCGACTACTTTTTAATGTTTAATGTAGCAGTAATGTAATTTAAAGGTTTTTACATCTATTGAAGTGGCTAATTTCAAATACTTGTACACTGGACGTTCACACTGATGATGGTCAGTTTTGACCGAAAACGTTTTGTGCAATTTTCACTACCTTTTGGATAAATTTTAAGGATTTTTTTAATAAATTCATATATCTAAATACAAAAGAAGTGTTACCTTATTCTACGTTATAAATAAGTATGATTTATATTTTTTAAAGCTGTAGGCAGGCTTTGCTTATTAAATATCACTTTTTTATATATTATTTTTCACGATAAATAAATATGATTAGTTAATTTATTGTTTTATTCGTCAAAATCTGAGGCTTTATTGTGCACACTTTTGATTAAGACAAGACGGACTTACACCTGAGGTAATGAGCTAGGCGAAGCATAGACTATAGGCGCCCATAGTTAATTAAAGTATTATTGTACAATACTATTTCAATTCTCTGTGGTAGCCTTATCGCTACACATTGGTGCCCACGTTGGGCGCCAATTTGTAGCGATAAGACTACCCCATAGTTCATTGAAGTATTACTTTACAATAGTATTTTAATTATCTGTAATAGTCTTATCGCTACATATTTTAACAACATGTATGACTAGCAGGTGATTTCAGGTAGAGCGAAGACTAAGAAGAAATATATCGATAGGAGAATAAAAGTCTGGGTTTATGCCAGGAACGGGAACAACGGATGCCTTGTTTAATTTAAGACAGTTGATAAAGCAATACGGCGAAAAAAAACGATAGCTACATTTGGCATTTACAGATATTGAGAAGGCGTATGACAAAGGTCATAGACAAGACCCTGAAGAGTACTTAAGGCCCATGACGGGTATGTATGGGGAGCGTAAACCAAAGTAAAGACTTGTGGATGTTGGGTAAGACTAGAAGGGACAGGATCAGAAACGACTTGATTGGAGAAAGAGCTGGGCTGACTACATTATCAAAAAAGATTCAGGAATAAAATGCAATGGTTTGTTCACGTCAGACGTAGAAATTAAAACTATGTGGGTCGAAGTATAGAGCTGTTAGAAGTTGATGGAAAGAGAAGTAGAAGAACACCGAGGAGAAGATGAAAGGACTGTGTGTCAGAGGATTTAAGAGAGAAAGGTTTAAGTAAAGAAGACAGATGGACAGAAAAAGTGCCAAATGTACAATAGAGGCATGTACATGCATGAAATTATTAATATATATATATTTTCAAAAAAAAACCTTTTTACCACATAGTGGTGTAAGGCGGAATTATTAATATAATTTCAGTTCTGTGGACTGTTGGTTCAAGCGGAACAAGTCAACCAAAAAACAAAGATTTATAAACCCTTTAACTTTCAATGGAATTTTAAGGTAAATAATAGTAGTGTTTGTTTACCATTACAAAATAAAAGGCAAACTAAATAAATTTCCAAAAAATTATACCAATTATACTGTTGATAGAAATAATAATTGGAAAATGTCAACAAATAATTTTTTAAAAGAATCCTTATTCTTATTTTATTAAAAAAATTTAATTTGACGTTACTATAAGGGCAACAGATGTTTTTGAACACTCTCGGTCTCTGTGTTTGCTCAAAAATAAAAGTATAGACATATATCTAAGTAGAGTTTTGTGGCAATGGCATGTGCACATGTTTTGACACGTCCGATGTGGGTTTAGAAGTCCTTAATTACATTTTTTGATGAGTATCATTTTTTTGTTCTCAAGTGGGAGGTCACATTATTTAAAATTTACGATAGACATAATTTAGAAAAAAATGTATGCATGTGTAATTATACCAGTTGATTGTAAAAACAATGCCTTTTACAGGAAATATAAAAATATACATTGTACCTTATTCCTAGAAGACAATAAAGTACCTTTAAGCTAACCATATAATTAAAAGATAATAAACCAGTGGCGGCTCGTACCACTTTAAGAAGGTAGTGCCAGAATTCGGACAGCCGCCAAAATTTTTAGTGACGGGTTCACGATATTGTCAAAAAAGTTATAAAACAAAAATTAAAAAAAAATAGGCGCTGATACTTTTACCTTATATATCTTATGTATATTTATCTGAAGTGCCAAGAAATTGTTCAAAATTTATCAAAACAGTTCCGTAAATTCATTAACAATAAAAAACTCTCAACTTACAACCATTATTTACTGCTAATATTACTTAGCTTGTATTACGATTTAGTCTCTATTTACAAAATTATAAAAATAATACTATTTCATTATTTACACACATGCACAAAGTTGTGTCAATACCATTTTTAAAGTTTACGATACATCCTTCTTGTTTTTTTTGGTTGCAAAGTTTTCAATGACTTTATTATTAAAATTATCAATACCATTTGCAAAATGCTTTTCTGCAGATAACATACCTAATTCGTTCTTCTTTCATTGTATTTTTAACTAATGTTTTAATTCGTTTTAACATCGAAAAACAGCGTTCTGCTTCAGATATTGATATAGGAATGGTAATTAAAATGCTTAAAAGTTTATTAGTTTCCTCCAATGTGCTTTTTAAACCTTCCTCATTTAATAAAACTCATAGCGAAACAGCCCCAGAGGTAGTACTTAATTCGTCTCACTAATACAGTACTTCTAATTCAGTTTTAAACCGAGTTTTGTTTAAAAATTAAAATTGTTTCCATGTTTCATTAAAAAATGATTCGTGGAACCGACGCTTGTAAGCAGAAAACTTCTCCGACATAAATAAGTTAGACGCAACCACCAAAAGAGTTTTTTAAGATACTAATCTGATTCATTGTCAATTAATAAATTAAACTTAAGAAATAATCAAAATATTATTTATACTATACCCACGATCATGACGCACTAAAAGTTTAATAATAATATTTAAATACAAAAACTTTAACAGACAATAGAATTAAAAAAAAGCGACAAGTCAGCACTTAGAGAAACTCAAAATAAAAAGATACCGTGCCCGGCACGAGATTCTCATTTAAGGTATACTAAATAGTCCAATATAGCTCTTTCTGTGTCACTTATATAGGATGCTCGTAAAATCTTTCTCTTTTCAACCGTGCCAGTACCAATTTTGGCTCAAGATTCTCCAGCCGAATAATCTCCGCTGTAAGTGGCAGCGATTGTACTACGCGCACAGTTGCCAAATTTTATATAATTTATGAAGATAAAAAGAAATACACACAAAAAATTAACAGGCATTAAAAGATTTTAAAAATAAAAAAATATGCTTCTGTATAGTTAGGAAGGTAGTGCCATGCCTCTATGGCACTACCTCACGGGCCGCCACTGTAATAAACTGTTTTTGTGCGACAACCAGGAGCAAGAATACCTGTTGAACATATCATTAGACAATTAGTCTTGAGACAATTATACAATTTATGTACTTAAAGGTGGGATGACACGATCCAAGACGATCCAAGTAGACTTGTTCCATGTATCTACTTCGTCCAAGTTTACTTGGACGCTGCGTGCGCAATAGATTTTCATCGATTGTCATTTGTTTCGAGCTTCTGTCATGTGTCACATAATATTAATATATCTACGTCATACGTCTTTGGTTTGTATCATTGGTATATGTATATACCAATAACGTACGACGTAGATATATTAATATTATGTGACACACGACGGAAGCTCGAAACAAATGACTGTGAATGAAAAGCCCTATACTTGGAAGCTACTTTGATCATGTCACCTATTCGTCCAAGTACACTTGTATCCACAGGTTCTATCCAAGTTGACTAGGACGCTGGCCAACTTTCTTGGATCCAAGTAGTGTCAAATTGTAAAATTAAAATGGCGTCGTTCTCGGAAAATCGAAAACGAGATGTAAATACAAAAAGAAAATGGTCTGAAAGGGAGAGCGTTAGATTCATGGAGCTATAAGAAGCTGAGGAGGACATTACGTAATATCCGGATAAAGGAATATAAAAATATAGAACTTCATTTTTAGGAACAATTTAATTAAATTTAATTAATTTAATCGAATTTAAAGATAATATACGAATGTTTATATTTTTGACAATTACCAGAACGTAATATCATACAATGACATTTACTAACTACATTTCTTGTTTTAAAATCGATTTGCTGTAAATTATGCAAAAACTATGACATCTAGGTGGTATAAAACATCCTTATACCATTCAAATGAAGAAACTTTGTTTAATATTAATATTAATGGGCTAGTGTATTAACCTGGGCTAGTGTACATCGACACTAGTTACTTGAAACAGGGTTAAAGATGTAAATGGCGCCGGAACAATCCGAAAGGATCTCCCCGGCAAAAATGCCATAAGATATTATTATTATTATTATTAACATTAATTAATATACATGGTGTTCCATTTAAAATAAGCCTCATACTACCTACACATTGAATAATCCAAAACTGAAACTGTAAATTTTAAACACCACGTTTAAAGATAATATGTTTAATAGTCAACTATGGAATACATTCAAGCAATATCCAACTATTTAGATGTGAGAGTAAATTTGTTAGAATTGCCTAGATAAGTTGTTGTGCACAAGTATTTTGAAAAGCCGTTAACTGCTTTTTTTATCGAAAATGAGATTTTTATATTTTTATATAGACCAGAGAATTTTAAATCTGTTTACTGTACTTTAGAGTGGTATAAATATTTTATTTTAAATAAATCTGCAATTTTTTAGCAGGTTATTTTCTAAGCATTTTAATTAAAATACTATGCTATTTAGCGGCAAATATTGTCAGCTTACCAGCAACCACTCACTTCTGCCATCTTTCCAATGGTTATTTGACATCCAAGTCATTTAACATTTAACCGTGGCAACCAACTTAGTCCAAGTTGGAATCCAAGTACACTTGAATCGTGTTAACCCGCTTTAAAGGAAATACATACTACGAAACTAAACAAAGGAACTGATAAATCTATTTAAAATGCGCCTAACAAAACAAGATATGCCAGACTAATAGGGAAGAGCGTTGGCCATACTGATATACAAAAAAGATGATCCCGAGGATTAGGGAAGATTCAGGAAGCATTAGAACATGTAGTCAAACATATATATAAGAAAAGACAAATGAGCATAATATACCTTTTTGGTTGGTCTTTGTAGATTTCAAGAAAACGTTTGACACTATTGCAACAAACTCAATAATTTGTGCTATGCGAAATGACACGCGCTACTTTCTTGGTCTAACTTTTCTGCTAAACTGACTTTAGTTCCATACGTGCTGAAAAATCAGCATTCATTAGGTATTGTTACTGCTTTAAAAGACTTTCGTTTAATATTGTATCTTGTAATATTTAGAAGAAACATCCGAAATGATCGTAATTTGTAAAGTTGGTCTAAATTACAATATAGCCGTAAGAATTCTTAATCACCTTTTAGTATTTTTATTCAACGGTGTTCGAACTAATAAAATAAACAGGTTTATGTATCAAATGAACCTGTCTTCATCTGTCAACTTCTACTAAATGTGTGGCTTACATTTTTAAAGTAGATCAGAAAATATGTTAAACGTTGTGAAAAAAATCCATACCTACAAAGTTTATTTATTTATTTTAACAATTTTTTGTACATTCAAAAGCACATAAAACCGCTGTTTAGTATAAGTGAATATCCATGTTATAGATTGTAATTATGATGCTATAGATTGTAATTAAATTGAAAATGTTTACATGTTATATAACGGACTCCCCTCGTTGCGTAAGTGGATTCTTCCAACTATCGTCGTGACGCTAGTTTCGTGACGATTGCCTCATCATTATACTATGGACTATGAACTATAGAGAAAAGGTAATACTACGTCAGTATCGAAGCTTTCCTCCGGAGACCCGTGAAAATTAATATTTATTTATAATAAATTCATTAAGTTAAATAAATTATCTTTTGCTAAGTATTGTGGTAATAAAGAGCTGTTGGAGACTGGAGTTGTGTTGTTTGGGAAAATTAATAGAAGGACTAAATTCCAGAATAAAACAGTCAAGCAGACAATAAAATAGACAACGATCCTTCAACACAAACTCATTCCAACTAAATAAGCTTATTATCTAACGGTCCGCATGTAAAATCTCTTGTACTAGAGAAATTACCCTCAAAACTTCGCACATTATTTACTAGTATGAACATCAACGGAAATGAGGTAGTTTCGAACTAAGGGGAGTAAATAAAGCAAAAGATATTTCAGTTAAAAGGAGCGTTAACCATCACAACTTAAGCTGGAATTTGGAATTTACTTCTGATTATGGTTAGGATAAGAAGGACACAAATACTAGACAAAGTACTGTATTTAATGGCAATAAAGCAGCATTTTTCTTAAAAATACTTTATATTCCATCTCCGATGTTGAGCAAAAAAGATTATGGTTTGTTCCCATTAATAAAAGTAATTAATATAAAAATGGTACAAGAACATAGTTTCAAAAAAATATTAAAAAGGTACATAAAGGTATGATCATTAAAATACCAACCACCTTCATAAGCTCTTACGACCTGTAATGCATGAATCCAGAGAATGCATGCATCCCCAGCTGATCAAAGAAGCAGCCCTCATGCCGCATCCTACTAAATGAAGAAAAACTCCATTTTACAAAAATGGAGGGGAATCTCCTTTCTCGAAGGTGAAAAATATACATTCAAAATAAGACCGGAATTGGATAAAATGACTGATTCTAAACAACTTTTGCTCTATAGAGTTTTTTCGCTAAGTCAATACTTTTCGAGTTATTTGCGAGTGAATATGTTCATTTAAAAAAAAAACATGTTTTTGGACGGTTTTTCGGAGATAACTCAAAAAGTAAGTATTTTATCGAAAAAAAAAATATTTTCAGCAAAAATATAGCTTATAAAAATTGAAAAAATTGGTGTATGCCTGAGGTCTGTAGACCCAGTAGAAGCAGAGTTGTAGCTAATGAAAAGTAGGGTCTTCGTCAAATTCCAAATCGAATATTTCAATGTGAAATAACCCAAAAACGTAGCACTTTTCGGGGAAAATTCATTTTAACTTTTTTAAAGTGTTTAAAAAAAGTTTATTTTGTTATTTAAAAAAACTTCTTACATTAAAAGTAAGTCAGTTACGGTCAAAATATTGTTGGTCCCTTTTATTTTTTGATAAAAAAAAATCGCGAAAATCACCCCCTAATTAGAATCAAAAATAAATTTTATCATTACCACTTGACAAGTTACTTTGCTTATGTATTATTTATATGATCTGTAAGTTTCATCTTTTCAAAGAGCTTATTTTTGAAAAAGCTGTAGTTAAAATGGCTTGAACGAGTAACTAATCACGAGTTTAGGAAAATTTTGAACAACCATAGCATAACCAATTTTTGTCTAACAAGAAAACAAAAAATCAAAAATATTCAGAAAAGCAAAACGAACATTTTATTACTCTTTGAGATTTTTGGTATTACTAATAATTTTTAAGTTAATTCCACAAAAAATTCGATTTTTTTCAAAATTAAGAAAAAATGTTTTATTTTAAACCCAGTTTTTTTCAAAAAGGAGCAGTTTGCACCAATGAAACTTATAGATAATATAAAAAATACATAAATAAAGGAACTTGTGAAACGGTAACGATTAATTTTATTTAAAAACTAATTAGGGGGCGATTTTCGAGATTTTTGTAGCAAAAAATAAAAAAGACCAGCAATATTTTGAGCGTAACTCACTTACTTTTAATGTTAGAAGTTTTTTTAAAAAACAAAAATAAACCTTTTTTTTAAACACTTTAAAAAAGTTGTAATGAATTTTCTCCGAAAAGAGCTCCGTTTTTGGGTTATTTCAAATTGAAATATTCGATTTGGAATTTAACGAAGAAGAACCTACTTTTCATTGGCTACAAATCTGCTTCTACTGGGTCTACAGACCTCATGCATACACCATTTTTTTTTTCAGTTTGTTATAAGCTATATTTTTGCTAAGAATATTTTTTCGCTAAAATACTTACTTTTTTTGAGTTATCTGCGAAAAACCGTCCAAAAACATGTTTCATTTTTGTTAAAAATGAACATATTCACTCGCAAATAACTCGAAAAGTATTAACTTAGTGAAAAATCTCTATAGAACAAAAGTTACTTAGAATTAGTCATTTTATACTATTTCGGACTTATATTTTGAACGTATATTTTTTCACCTACGAGAAAATATTTTTCACCCCGTATTTTCCAATTTTTGTAAAATGGAGGGGATGTAGAATTGTAAACTTTTTCGTATATAATAATAGACAATTTCAACTACCTATTCCCAAATTTTCATCCTTCCTTTATTTTTTTGGAGGTTTTCGTAAAATTTTGTGTTCCCTGATCGGGCTAAAAAGTAGAGTAATATAAGACTTAGTTGTGCGCGCATTTGGCATTTGACATTCCAATGCACTAATTTATTCTTTAAATGCTACACTTTAAGCCTTTTTTTTTCGTTCACGCCACAAATTTGAGACACATGTCTTCCAACCGGACTTCATCGAACTAAATGAGCCCATTAAATTATCTGACACTTTGATCTAAGTTCACTGTGCACGGATACAAAGTGGTCTCCAAATCTCCTCGCATCGACAAACAATTAAGAACAAATACTCAAATCGAGTAACCATTAAGCATCACGTTACGATTGAGGAGTCACCAGCATCATGTGGGTCTCGCTCGTCATCGATTAGTCGACAGAAACTGTCGAGCGTATAACGGTATACGCTCAGTCGATCGCTTTTTATTTTACGAAAGAAAGAGAAGACCGAATCCCAACTAACAATAGACCAATTACCGATGGAATGATATACAGCCCCGACTAATAACTTTGTGATACTATGATACTGATAGAACATATCAAAAGGATTCCTCAAACTATATATACAGAACGTCCCAAAAAATGCCTTCAACACAATTTAAGTAAAATAATACTAGTCTAAGGGTAAGAACAGAACAAGTGGGTCGAGGTGGAGGTGTAGGTCGCGGTGGATGCTACTAGTTCAGTCGCTGTCGATGTCGACAGCACACAGCAAGGAGGTCACCTGCGCTGTCAGTCGAGCTAGAATCACTATCAAGTGAAGTAGTTTCACCTTTCAATCAGATCCTCCTTCATGTTTCAAAAATTTACTGAATTTAATTACTTTAGAAATTCAAAAATAAACTGAATACAAAAAAGGGATTTATATGAAAAGTATCAACTCAGATAGCGCAGGTAATGACAACTTGGCTTCGAACTGACCAATCACAGGGAAGCATCCTTGTAGGCCGCGCAGTAGACATCCATGTAAAACAAACTCATTTTATTTTCAAAAGCATCGATGTAAACCTCATGGATGGCATCGCGCTAAACCTCCACCGCGACTTACCTGCTCTGTTCTCTTCCATTCACTACAATGTGTTTGTTTTACATGGATATCGACATCGACCGCGACCTCCACATCCACCTCCACCGCGACCCACTTTTTCTGTTCTTACCCTTAGATCCCACCAAAAACTCACAAAAGCTGACAGTAACCCAAAGAAGAATGGAGCGAACAGTGATAGGGGCCACTCTACGAGTCGGGATTAGAAACAAAGATCTACGAGACGAGCTAAGACCAAAGTCATAGACGTCATTGAAAGAAGCTGTAACTTAAAATGGAAATGGGATGGGCACGTTGCCAGAATGAAGGACGGCAGATGGACTCGCATACTAGTTGAATGGAGACCAAAAGCAGACAAACGTAGCAGAGGAAGATCACCCACCAACAGGATGGCAAGACGACTTACGAACGACAACAAAAAACTGGATACAGAAAGCACAAGATAGAACACTTTGGAGACATACAGGGTAGGCCTATGTCCAGCAGTGGATTGAGAGAGGCTGATGATGATAAGAGCCCACTGCAGCATCACTACTGTTGCGAAAACAACATGTTTAAGTTAATTTTATTTGGTTTTTCATTTTCGTAAATATTCATTTTTATATCTTTTGTGACAAGCTGTACTTATTTAGAAAGTGTCTACGGTATGTTAGCTACGAAAGATAAAGAACACATACAGCTCAAAAATACTCTTTTTTAATACGGATTATTTGAGGTAGTATCACAAAAATGTACCGGCTGGGAGCCAACGCACACAGAAAAGACGATGACAGTACTGTAATATTTTTGCTTTTTGTAGGATCTAAAGTCTGTAGCTACTCCAGATCGGAGGTATAAACTCCTGGATGAACCGGAGTCTGATTTTGAGGTAGAAATCAATAACGACGATGATTTTTTTGCCCCTCGAACGGCCTTTTACAGGGAGATAAAGAATTGGAAAGCAGTAGTAGTAACAAAAAAGTCTTTCAGAACAGAATCTGTTTAGCGTCAATTTTTGTTTCTAAGAAAAATCAGGAATTCTAATAATGTATTAGTAGACACTGTTCGAAAAACTTTTCGAACATGTCAAACTATTTAAAATATTTAAATTCTGTAATACTTTTAACTCCATCTTTGACTACAACAGTGTCAACATTGTAAATATATTAGACGAATCAGTGCTTAGTTTTAACATGTATTTAAAAAGACATGTGTTACGACAAGACTTTCCAATACAGGACACGCCCCCTTTTACCCTCAAAGTGAGTTTAGACCAGTGTTGCCAACCGTATTTCTCTAGATTTTGCGAGGATCCGATGATCCCGAAAACCCTTTGTACAGTCGACGTTTGAAAATGGTAGAACAAATAGCAATGAAATTACTTTTTTTAAATTAGGAAACAAATATATGTTATCTTCATTTTTTAATTTTACCATTTATCCATTATAAAAAAGCGAAATGAATTTCGACTCGATTCGAGTTCTCTGCTTACGAATCGAATCGAGTCGAAATTCATTTCTCTTATTCCCCGTTAGAGGGCGTTCTAACCAGACTGCGATATAAATTATTTTAATTTATATCGAGAATCTACGGCCGTGATGGTAAAAATCTGTCTTCCTCAGAGCCTCCTTGAAAACAGGTAGACCTAGAAATAGTACTATCGGGGGATGGAGGACGACAGATTAATTAAAACGAAACCGTAGATTTCTTATTTTAGTATTTCATTATAAAAAAGTATTTTCACAAACCAAAACTTATTTCAACAGACGTTTACTTATTGCTCTGTACATAAAATAAAAATAAAACTAAATCGTGCAGTAGCTATCAAAGACTAAAATTCCATAAATAAAATCGGACGGCAGAATCCCTGTTTTTGAAATTTGAATTGGATCAGTATGCCTTAAGTGCAAACATTTGTGCAATCAAATTCTAAACAAAACAATTCGCACAGGTCTCCTTTGTCACTTCTTATCTTAGATAATTACCATAAAAAGTCGTTAACGTCCATCCAATATATAGGCTATTTATAAAAATTTGGGTAGAACCAGAGAAAATTAATGTTTTGTTGGGAATATATGAACGAGAAGCGGATTTTTTTAAGTTTATTTTTGTTATTAGTCTGTTGTAGTAGTTTGATACATACACTGAAAAATATACGCAAATATCCGATTTATTTAAGGATACGAAGAAGAAACGACAACTATCAAAAAGATACGCAAATCGGATAATTATCCGCCGATTGGCAACACTGGTTTAGACGTTGTTCACGCAACACCCTGTTGCAGCTCTCAAAAATTCCATCCAAGACGATCAGCAAGCAACCTCTTTGTTGCGTCTCTTCTGTTGTTGTATTCCACTCAAAAGTATAAATCTATGTCACAAATGATCCGTCAAGGATAAAGACCAAATCAAGACGTTCAAACAACATCTCTGTTTGGCAGCTTCTCACGAGGTCATCAATAATTCCCGGTACCCACTGTACCTTAACTCCACGTGCTCTCTACAATCTGGCAAATATTGTGCATGGTTGGTATACAAGAATTCAATAGAAAGTTGATAGTAGTGCTCTTTGTGTACACAAGTGTTCAGAAGTTTGCATCGCTTTTGGTAGCTGGACCCAATCAATGTTGCCTTGCCACGTCCTCCTCATACCACTATAGCCAGGACCTGCGTACCAGTGAAGTTTTTGATAGACAAGTAGTGCACATAGATGATCAAACACTTTAACTAGTAAATACTTGTATTTAGTAGTTTTGTTTCTCTGTACGATCTATACTAAATTTACAATCAAGATGCAGTAGAAATAAACAAACCAAGACATGTTAAATGCTACTACACTAAGAGCACTCTCGAATCATAATTTACAATTTGTATACATTGTAAATCCCAAATCATGATTTTCAAAGTTTATACATTGTAAATTATGATTCGGGAGTGCTCCTAGTAATATTTAACGTGTCTTGGTTTGTTTATTTCTACTGTATCTTGATTGTAAATTTAGTATAGTGTTAGATCCATTTGTTTACATGTACGTTGTTTTTCGCCTAATTTCCTAGTTGTTTTTCTCTATTTTGTATTTTCTCTGCATTAAATCGTTAGTACCCCTTTGAAACGGCTTTTTGAACTAATAGTGTTAAGACATCCCTATATTACAGGTAATAGTCTCATATTTTTCAATCAGCCACCTATGTTTGTCGGTCAGATAGCCTAGCGGTCTGAGGAGCTCGATTGTCAAATCTAGAGGATATGCAATCGAGGTTTGAATCCCGGCCGGTGAATAGAAAAATAAAAAGGCTCACGTCGTAGTCTAAAATTCTAAAGAATCTACGGCTTGATCTGGAATAAGCGGGTGTCTGATCGGCCTATGGGGGAGCGGTACGGCAAGCGATAATGGCTTGCGGCTCGGTGATACTCCTCCATAGATTCCCACCGGATCTCTTTCTCTTTTAGGACGTTCTAGATATTAATTTTATATCAAATACTAATGTGATCTGCAAATTAAAAAAGATGGAAACACCTGCGACATTTGTAGGGTAATGGCAAAAATATTAAAAGAAGTAAACACTATGATTTTCACGATTATTAACTGAATGGAAGTACTTCATTTATTTATTAATTGGGACATCCAGTACAAGCACTTTAATTCTACGTCGTCGGCCGGCAAGCACCTGTTTCGCTCACGTCTTTTGTTTTTAGATAGCCAATTATTAAAACCGTAATAAATCGATGATGATCGGCTCCTTCGAAACGAAACGGGATTCAACTGCTAAACAATGGTAACGATTTTCTTGTTTGTTATGTTATGATCACGTAACTAACTGGCTAGAAAATATACGGAGACAAATACGCGAAAGTCGTGATTGACGATTTTTATGTCATCGTTTATTGTAAATATGAAACGAAGTAAGTAAGGAGAGATTATTAATAATGATTTCTATGAAAAATAAGGTTTATTAATAACGATGTCTTGTCCGTAGGTGTAGAAAACACGAATATATCTTCGATATCTATTAGGTAGGTCCCTATAGTTAATTGTGAAGTTGAAAGTTGAATGTGAAATCGAAAAATAATTAAACAAAAAAAAAAGATTGTGTGTACTTTGTAGGCACGTAAGAAGTTTTATTATTAGGATTTCAACGAAATAAATATATTTTAAATAGCTTAATTGTATTTTTATTTAAATGTTAAACTAATTTTATTAGGTACTTACTAAAAATAGTAAAAATAGAAAAAAAAGGTCAGTAAAGTGCCTCTGTAATGCATCGATATCGAAGCAAAATTCAAGCAAAAACGTTAATATGAAAAGCCTTACGGTTTCTCATGAAAAAATATTTTACCGGAGCGAGAGTCTAAGGAGAGCAGTGTCATGTTGTGGCCAGATCCATACATTCCCCATTTTTGCTTGGTTGATTTTGCAAGGGAAGGCCACTCACGATGTAAGAACTCACGAAGACAGTACTTAAAGACAGGATCTTAAGAAATAAAATGCAAAACGTAGATAATAGGGAATAGAGAATAGGGGATAATAGGGAACTTGCATAAAATTTTAAATTCGAAAAAAATGTTATAAATCACAACAGAACATAATTTAAAACATGTATCAAAGTATATGTTACCCGTATGCACGCCAATGGTGAATATAAAATTCTTACGAGGAAAACAACGAAAAGCCCCAGATACAAAGTTTACTACTTTTTAAACAATTAGAATAATTGAAATAAAAATATAATAAACAATATTTTAAATCTAAGACTTTTCGTTAATAAACTGCTTTCTGGCTGCATCCCATATCTCCGGACTTTACAATATATAATCACGTAGAGACGACGAAAATAGGAGAGAGCAAATAGAGGACACTTAGGCCACGCATTTACCTTCTCTTCGTCGAGGAAAAGGACCGAAAGACAGTTTCTAAATACTCAAAAACTGAGTAAAATGAAAAAGATTAAAAAGGGTTCAAGGCAGGTTTTGTTTATATTCGATTCAGAGTTGGACTACCATCTCCATATAGCAACTATTTCAGCATCCTTATGCATCATCAGTGAAGATTATGCAGTCACAACTCTGAAGGGAATACAAACATTCTGCCTCTTTTAAGGCAAAACATCGCGATGCAATGAACCCACCTTTTGAGACGCAAATCAGCGACATCTCTCGTATTACGAGGAAAACAACGAAAAGCCCCAGATACAAAGTTTACTACTTTTTAAACAATTAGAATAATTGTTAATTTAATAATTTTTAAATAATTAGAATAACAAAACCTGCCTTGAACCCTTTTTAATCTTTTTCATTTTACTCAGTTTTTGAGTATTTAGAAACTGTCTTTCGGTCCTTTTCCTAGACGAAGAGAAGGTAAATGCGTGGCCTAAGTGTCCTCTAGTTGCTTTCTCCTATTTTCGTCGTCTCTACGTGATTATATATTGTAAAATCCGGAGATATGGGATGCAGCCAGAAAGCAGTTTATTAACGAAAAGTCTTAGATTTAAAATATTGTTTATTATATTTTTATTTCAATTATTCTAATTGTTTAAAAAGTAGTAAACTTTGTATCTGGGGCTTTTCGTTGTTTTACTCGTAATACGAGAGATGTCGCTTATTTGCGTCTCAAAAGGTGGGTTCATTGCATAGCGATGTTTTGCCTTAAAAGAGGCAGAATGTTTGTATTCCCTTCAGAGTTGTGACTGCATAATCTTCACTGATGATGCATAAGGATGCTGAAATAGTTGCTATATGGAGATGGTAGTCCAACTCTGAATCGAATATAAACAAAACCTGCCTTGAACCCTTTTTAATAAAATTCTTAATTGAATGCCAAAAAATGCGCAATAACTACCTCTTAAAACCTACCCAATTTCATTTGCATAGCTCAACCGGTTTTAGAGCAATAAATAAATCGTCAGTCTGTAAGAAAAAATTCAACATCCCGTATTTCGGAGAAAAAGCATTTGCGGCCATATGTGTACAAAGCAAACTGTCATTATTTTTTCATGCAGAATTACCCCTTAAAGTTTGTCGCACTTATTTAGAAACACACTGTATTGATGAAGAACGTTGCTAGTTGTTAAAGTACCTAACTTTTTTATTATCCAACATAAGCGAATGAATCAAAAAGCAAAATGTTTAGATGGCCTAAGGTTACAGTTGAGTTTTAATTTCAATATTTTATATACGCTAGAATATTCCACAGTGTGTTCCAAACTTTGAGGAAAAAACACACTATCATTGTTACACCCGGTATACAATGACACTTATCTGTTTAGCAATAATATTATTACACCCATATTCTTGAAGAATATAACTATAAGATATTAAAAAAATTACTAAAATCGAAAAACAGATTTAGGAAATATGAGACATTAAAAATGTCCCATTTTTAAGGTGATGCGATACTTTTTTGGCGGAGTGTATTTTTTGTTGTGAATGATCATAGAAAACATCGTGTATACAACTTGGATTTAATTATCATTATGAAGCTCGTACTCTATACGAAACTCGCCGCTAGGCGGCTCGTTTCGTATCTCTCATACTCGCTTTATAATGACCATTATTAAATGCTCTTCTTCTCTTCTTCTTAGCCTTCTATCGTCCACGTTTGGACATAGGCCTCTCCCAACTCCTTCCATCGGTCTCTATCCTGAGCAACATATTTCCAATTCGTTCCGGCTACTCTTTTAATATCATCAACCCATCTCATCTGTGGTCTTCCTCTCGGTCGTTTACTTTGGTAAGGTCTCCAATGTTGTATCGTGGCATTCCAACGTTGGTCTTTTTGTCTAACAGTGTGGCCTGCAAAGCTCCAGTTAAGTTTGGCAACTTTTGTTGTTATGTCCTCGACTTTTGTTTTTGATCTTACCCAGTCGCTCCTCTTTTTATCTGACAGTCGTATACCTAACATTGCTCTTTCCATAGCTCTTTCTGTTGTAGCTAGTTTATTCATATTTGCCTTGGTTAGGGTCCAGGTTTGACACCCATATGTCATGATAGGAAGGATGCACTGGTTGAACACTTTGGTCCTCAAATATTGAGGTATTTTGCGGTTCTTAAGTATCCAACCAAGTTTTCCAAATCCTGCCCATGCTAGTCTTGCTCTCCTATACATTTCCGCACTTTGGTTTTCTTTGTCAAGTTTCAGGATTCGGCCTAGGTAGATATATTCCTGGACTTTTTCTATCTCACTGTCATTTATAGTTATGCGTCTGGGGTCATCTGTGTTTGTCATTATTTTTGTTTTCTTCATATTCATTTTTAGACCGACGTATTGGGAGCTGCCTGCGAGTTCCTCTATCATAATTTGCAGTTCCTCGAATGAGCTCGCTATAATCACAATGTCGTCAGCGAATCTGAGGTGATTTAGCTTCTTGCCATTAACGTTAATGCCATAGGTTGACCAATTTGTCGTTTTGAAGACGTCTTCTAGTGCTAGGTTGAAAAGCTTTGGCGATATTACGTCTCCTTGTCTCACGCCTCTCTTAATAGGGATGGGATTTGTATTTTCGTCTAGTTGTACTATCATAGTTGCATTTTCATATATATTATGTATTAGTTGTCTATATCTCGAATCTATTCTACAATTATTAATAGCTTGTTCTATGGCCCACATCTCGATACTATCAAACGCCTTTTCATAGTCTACGAAGGCAAGAAATACGGGTAGTTGGTATTCATTTGCCTTCTCTATCAATGTTCTCATTGTCAGGAGATGGTCTGATGTACTATATCCTTTGCGGAAGCCAGCCTGTTCCACTGGTTGGTAATTGTCCATTTTGTAGGTCAACCGGTTGTTAATAATTCTCATGAATAGTTTGTATACTTGACTGAGCAACGATATCGGTCTATAATTCTGTAGGTCACATTTGTCCCCTTTTTTGTGTAAAAGTATTACTAGACTTTCGTTCCAGTCTTTAGGGATCTTGCTATTATGGAGACATTTATTAAATAGCTCTGTTAGTATAGGGATTGTTACTGTCTTGCTTGTTTTCAAGAGCTCGGCAATTATACCGTCCTGTCCTGGAGCTTTATTATTTTTTAGTTCTTTTAAAGCTCTTTCTATTTCGAATCCCTTTATATTTGGTAGTACTTCTGATCCCACGTTTTTTATTTTTCTTTTGACGTTCTCCTTTGTTGATTCATTAGGCTTGGTTTGCGAGCTGTACAAGCTTTTGTAGAAGTCTTCGACTATTTTTGTTATTTTATATTTGTCCTTCTCTTCCTTACTATTGGCGTCTTTAATTTTAATGATTTTTTGAACACCCAATGCGGGTCTTAGACATTTTAAGCCTCTGTTGTTTTCAATGACTCGCTCTATTAAGTTCTCGTTCCATTTTTGTAAGTCGCGTTTTAGTTCTTTTCTAATTGTTTTATTAAGTTCTATGTATTCTTGAGTATGGCGTTTGTTTTGCGTTAGTAGTTGTCGTCTTTCCGTCATTAGTTGTTTAGTTTCGTTGCTTATTTTGTCTTCTTTAGTACTTGTTTTCTTTGCGACCTGTAGTCCGGCTTCGAGAAGGTTCTTATTAAATGCTCATTGCATAATATACTATTATAATCTTCAATTTCACAGTAATTTCAATACTTTGATTTATATAATGTTTCGAAATTATTATTTTGGCCTGTCAATAACGCCTTCAGAGACTTATATATAAAATAGTATGTCATATAGACATGATTAAAATTCCTCTTATTGCCTTTAATTAAATTACTAATTAAGATAAAGATTTAACCATTTATTTGCTCAAATTATAATAAAATAATATACAATTATGCACCTAATTTTGGTTGCATTTATAATAACATAACATTTTAAACTAAACATGCTTAATTATATCATTAAACGTAATAGGCAGATAAAATTATGGTTGTATGTTCAACCGATTGCATCTTTAATCCCCAATTATAAAGTATTACGAACCAACTTATTGATGTCACTTTCAATAAGTCAACCGAAATTACATTCACTCACTTCCAACTTATTGATGTCACTTACGATAAGTCAACCAAAATTACATTCATTCACTTCCTGAATTACTTAAACAACGGCATTAATCAAAATCACACTTAATTCACATTCGACTGACTTTTAAAATGCAATAATCAATCACACTGACAGTGTGTAAGTTAATATCATTTATGTTTTTTAATGTAAGCTTTTGAGGAACACTATCAGATAAAACTATCTGCTAGTTCCGATATTGATAAACTAAAAAGTGTCATATATTACGTTCTAAATTTTAAAACATTATCTGATGTGTATCGTTTAAGAAGTTTTTATGCAACCGAATTAAATGAAAGTCTTCAATGATGATGCTTGTTCATTAGCGGATTGTCACCTCTATGGAAGGTTCGGCCGATACTTCTACCGATTGGTGATTTATCTCTTGCTATTTTGACCACACGTGTCTCCCCCATTCCGCTCGTGTGGTTATTGCATTCTTTTTTTTCTATTTAAAATTCATTCGTTTATACACTGTACGTTAGTTACATTTTCTTCTAATGTCTTCACTACTCTTTTGATCTCTCAGCGCATTTCCTGAATTCGTCAGTAGCTACTCTCATCTCTGCCGCTTCCAGTCTTTGAAGAGTATCTGGAAAGACTATCTTTCCAGATAGTCTTTGTGTTGTGGCTGTATCAGGTCTTGTCTCTGATCATTATTGTCTTTCACTGGCTTTATAAATTCTTGACTTCATCTCAGTATTAATACATGTCGGTTACGCCATACAGTGTTATTAAAGAATCCTGCCAGTCTATTTGCTTTTTGTACTTGATTTTTCACTTCTTTATCCAGGTTTCCGTAGCTGGGCAATGTAATTCCAAGGTATTTTACTTCCATTACTTGTTCAATACTGATGCCATCAATTTCTATTTTACATCTGATTGCTACTTTACTGATTACTGTTGTTTTAGTTTCCTGAGATGAAATTTTCATATTGAATTATTTTGCTTTTATATTAAATCTTTGGACCTAACATTTTTGTTAAAAAGTTTACCTGTTAAATGAAAGTGTGAGGTTACTAGCAGGTATTGAAGCAATTAATTAAATCAAAACAAGCAATACATTAATTACAACACCTGGTTATAAACTCTTTATTCCTTCGGATAACGTTTATTGGTAGAGATGAATGGAAATTCTCCTAGGCGCAATAAACATACACATATTCAAATCAATCTGATTGGTAAATAATTCAAAACGAAACAATGGAAACAAAGTGTAAATAATATAGGTAATTAAAACCACTTGCGAAACACTAGGGAACGAACGAACAACGATGTGTGCACACAGTTTTCTGGTCTCGATGCATCTCATCTGTTTTTCTTATGCCATAGGGGTAGAATCTTGCATTTCAAGTGTGGTACTTGCGCTCGACCCACCTCACATTCCTTAACTGCGATATCGATAAAAGGAACACATGGATAGCAAGGAACACAGGCGTCGAGAAGGGTAAAACTGGGATATGCTTTGGAACTATTTACACAACCAGACCAGTTTATCGGAATTCCAACAGAAAGTAATAAAAATAAATATTGTCAGACTAGAGAAAAGTAGCAACAACACGACGTTTATAACATAAATACAAATTTCTTTAAAAAATTCCACCATTCGATAAAGACCGCCAAAAAAGAGTAGAAAAATATATCTTCCTACATAGGGGGTGCAGCAATAGTGCGTTAAAGAATATGTATATCAGCATCATCATCACCATCATCAGCCTCTCTCAATCCACTGCTGGACATAGGCCTCCCCTGTTTGTCTCCAAAGTGTTCTATCTTGTGCTTTCTGTATCCAGTTTTTTGTTGTCCTTCATAAGTCATCTTGCCATCGTGTTGGTGGTCTTCCTCTGCTACGTTTATCGGCTCTTGGTCTCCATTCAACTAGTTTACGAGTCCATCTTCCGTCCTTCATTCTGGGAACGTGTCCAGCCCATTTCCATTTTAAGTTAGATATGTATTGTTATATTCCTATTTGACATAAGAAATAAAAGTCTATAGTTATATTTAAAATTCAAATAAAAATAAAGGTTTTCGTTTTTCTCGACCGCGGGCATGTAAATCTGGAACACCCTGTAAAAAACAAATTTTGTATAGGTAGTTTTTAAGAAAGTGTTTCAGAGAAGTGTTTACGAACCCCAGGAACAATACGACTCAAGTAAACAATTAGAGTGATGTTTAAAAAGAAAGTGTTCGTGGAAAGGTTGTCAATAACCACCGATAACTCATATTCGAGTAAATAAGATAATAGGTTATTAAATTTGTAAAGAAGATTAATGTGGAAAGTAAAATTGAAATGGGGAATATTATTTTTTCTTGAAATCCATTAAGATATTTAGAAAAAGGAAAGTTTGTGTTGGTAAATACGGATAATTGAAAGTTGCCTTGGATTGCTTGATTTTTGAATGCAGGAAGGGGTATTTGGAAGGAGGAGAATGAATGAGCAATGAGAGTCAGTGTGTTTTGAGGATCGAGAGTGAAGTCCAGTTTTCGAGAAGAGTGTACAAAAAAGTGAAACGCCAGGTTGGTTAGTTTTGTTTGTAAAAAATAAAAAGTAAGATATCGTGGAACGAGTGATAGACCGAGTCGAGATAGTATATAACTCCTTGAGTCTAGAGTATCCCGGTTTTGTTGAAGTGTTTGAAAAAGGTAGAACACGGCATCAGGAGAAGGCAGGAATGAGGGCTGTACGAGGCTTGGTTTTCAAAGGAGCAGAGGCATTACTGGAAGACTTGGACGAGTCTTTGGATCGCAATCCAAGCCAATAGGAAACGTGTTTTGTGTGAAGACATTGTCAAATCATCAGTAAAGGTCAGTCTATCTTGTTATGACATGAATGTATGGTTTGTGTATTAAATAACACATTGAAAATTGAGCTACACAATCACTATAAAAATTTCATCAAACCTCAATCAATTTGTTACTGATAAATCATAATAGTTCATTATAAATAAAATAAATTTGGAGACAAAAAGAAATAAGATTCCTATTTTTGTAATTGTTGTATTAAATAAAGATAGAAAGATAGGTTATTAGGAATATTAAGCAGTTATTGCCATTTAGAGAAAATAAACGATTTTTATAATTTCTAATTGAAATCCGTATGTGTGTATTATTTTACTCTCTTTTATCTATCCCGATTAGGAACCCACTGAGAAATACTTTGAAGCCACGAAAGTAAGTAATTGATATTATAATTTAGCCCTGAGATTGACACTATATTGGTATTTGATCTGTTTGATTAATGAGATAATTATTGATTAATTAATTAAGATAAATTACATCTGAGAACATCATTAGATTTCAAAAGTAAGATCACAACAGTATATATCGTTTATTATAAAAGATACAAAAAACCTGTTTCATTTCGCTTAAGCTCATTTTGTCCAGACCTCCAATATAAGGTTTCATTAAATTCGCTAAGCTTGAGAATATTTTGTCCGAAACGTATTTTTTCAGTAGCAAATATTTCAACTAACCCAAAAAAAAACTAATATTTGTGACGTACTCGCCTTCTCAATCGCCTTTTTCAATCAGGCTCTGGAAGATATCTTTAAAAGATTATAATGGGAAGAAAAAGGTATAAAAATTTGTGGACAACGCTTGAACCACCTAAGGTACGCCGATCAACGCTTGAACCATCGTATTGATAACCGATAAAAAAGAAGAATTGTTTGAAATGATGAAAGAACTGGACATAGAAGCCGGAAAGATAGGCCTTAATATGAATTACAGCAAAACCAAAATCATAAGAAATACAGATGAGGACATCACAATAAGGATCGGACAAGATGAAATAGAACAAGTTCACGATTATATACAGGGTGTAACCAAAATACAGGTCATAAATTTAATCACATATTCTGGGACCAAAAATAGTTCGATTGAACCTAACTTACCTTAGTACAAATGTGCACATAAAAAAAGTTACATTTTTTCCAATATATTAAAAACTATTAAATATCTTTTATTGAAAATAGACATGTGGCATTCCTATGGTAGTAGTATCTTAAGAAAAAATTATAGTTAAATTTGGATACCCCATAAAAATTTTATGGGGGTTTTGTTCCTTTAAACCCACCCAAACTTTTGTGTACGTTCCAATTTAATTATTATTGTAGTACTATTAGTTAAACAAAATATTTTAAACACTTTTTTGCCTCTTAGTACTTTTTCGAAAAGTCAGTTTTTATCGAGATATTTCGAATATTTGTCAAATCCACCACATAGATATTTGTATATGGCTAAGTACGATTATGGAGACTTGGTAATAATATGAAAATTTATTTATGATTTACATGTTTAGGTATATTTTGAACCATATTAAAAAAGAAGTAATATCTCGATAAAAAGTGCCTTCTCGAAAAAATACAAAGAGGCAAAAAAGTTTTTAAAACACTGTGTTTAACTAATGGTACTGCTGTAAAAGTTTAACTGGAACATACACAAACATTTGGGGGGTTTAAAAGAACAAAACCCCCATAAAATTTTTATGTAAACGTATTAAAAAAGAAGCCGCAACTCGATAAAAACTGCCTTATCGAAAAAATACTAAGAGGCAAAAAAGTTTTAGAAATATTGAATTTAACTAATGGTACCACAATAGTAATTTCACTGGAACGTACACAAAAGTTTGGGGGGGTTTAAGGGAACAAAACCCCCATAAAATTATTATGGGGTGAACAAATTTCACTATAATTCTTTTTTAAGATGTTCCTGCCATAAGAATGTCACATGCCCATTTTCAATAGAAAATCTCTAATAGTTTTCGATATATTCGAAAAAATCGATTTTTATTTTGTAACTTCAAAGGGCTGTAACTTTTTTTGTGTGCATATTTGTACTAAGGTAAATTAGGTTCATTCAAACTATTTTTGGTCTCAAAATATGTGATTTAATTTATGACCTGTATTTTCGTTACACCCTGTATATCTGGGTCAAATTATAAAACTTAACAAGGAAAACCAAACAGCACAGATCAAAAGACGAGTTAGACTGGCATGGACGGCATTTGGAAAACTAAGCTACATCCTTAAAAACAAAAGATATCCACAACATCTTAAGACCAAGATATACAATCAATGCGTACTCCCTGTTCTCTTACGGTTCCCAAACGTGGACGTTTACGAAAGCAAACATGGATAAGGTCATAAAAACGCAAAGAGCAATGGAAAGGCAAATATTGCACATACCACTAATGGATAAAAAGAAACGAGTGGATAAGAGAGAAAACTAAAGTTAGGGATGTTAGACAAGAAGTTGCAAAGTTGAAATGGAGATTTCCCGGACACACCATAAGACAAAAAGAAGACCGATGATGGAATAAAATTCTCATAAATTGGAGACCGTGGGAATATAAACGAAGCAGATGAAGGCCACAAATGATGTGGGTAGATGATGTCAAGAAGCACGTGGGCTCTAGGTGGATAACAGAGAAGAATGGAAAAGGATTGGGGAGGCCTATGTCCAAAGATGGACCGAAGAAGGCTAATTAGATAGATATATAGATTCGCTTTCATAATAATAGAAAGGAAATATTTTTTCTGTATCTCTCTCACCTATATAAAGTGAAATTTCAACTAATATACCCATTTCTACTGTTGAATCTGTTTTTGGTTTTCTCTCCATATATTGGATTATATCTTGTCCCCCTTTTTGCTGGGACACCACAATTATTTACGTGAAGCACCACAGATGTATCAAGCTACAGTATCATAGCTGCTAGCTACCATAATGGATCAACATCTCCATTGAAGTAGACATCTCCATGTAAGAAAACATTCAGCATCCCTAGCTCTCATCCAGGAGTGACAAATATATGTTACCATTGCCATATCTTTTAACCATTTACTCTTTTTACTGTACAGCTTCATGAAAAATTTGCTTTTTGTTATTATTACATACATCTAATTTTTTTATATTTAATTAAATAAATATGACTATTTTTTATTTGTTCATGTCAAAATTTCTCATTGTTCAGGTGTGTAGTTAACTGTGATTAGGTAGTAGCTCCATTACGATACAATGGTTGCTATATTGTTACGTATAAAAGTAATTATTAATACTTAAATTTGAACATCGAAGTTGGTACTTCCGTTTTTTAAATTTTGTCGTATATTTGTATATATTATGCTTCTGTTTTATACATAATCTATTATAGAAACTTTTATAAAATATTTTTTCTACGGCCGTGCTTAAACAGCCACTTTCTAGCACGCATTTTGTTTCTGAAAGTTGCACTTTCCCGCACGGCGTGCGTGAAAGTAAATTTTCCCGGACGCGGCGTGCGGAAACGTAGAATACCTTCTAATATGGCATTATAATATACTATAATACATGCAATATACTAAGATTTACAGTAGGAAAAATGAAAGAATACCCATGAACGAACATATAAAACACGCTGTATTTTCCTGTCACCGTGTCACACAAAAAATTGGCCAGCGCAAGTGCATGTAATAATTATTGTTACATGTACTTGCACTGGACAATTTTCTTTGTGACACGGTGACAGGAAAATACAGCGTGTTTTATATGTTCGTTCATGGGTATTCTTTCATTTTTCCGACTGTAGATATTATTTACTAATTTATTTCAAATGAGTCTTATTTTGTTCATGTTTTAATGGAATTAACGCAATAATGTTCATGTTTTAATGAGATAATATTTAAAAGTCAAATCAGTAGACAATTACAATGGTTTTAAATCGTCGCCATGAAAACCAATATCGTCGTCGTGGTAACCCATTATATTGAAAGTTTGGTTTTGACAACCTTGTCAAAGAATTAATTTGTGTATTTTCGCTCCTACACCGAGAGAACAATTTCTTTTCTCCTAAAACACTGATTTCTTTGAGCTATCTTTCTTAAACGTTACCATATCATATTAACTTGAACATACCGCTTCACATATAAAGAAACGAGTTTTTTAAACCCAACTCAATAATTTCTTACAGATAATTTCTTCAATACTAAGAAATGCATTAATGGTTACATTTTAATTTTCTTATCCTAAAGCTTTTGTTTCTTAAATTGAAAACTACAAATATTTTGCAGTAACAACAAGAAATTTTCTTGTAATCAAATAAATATTTTAAAGCACAAGAAACAATTCTTCAGAAATACCCCCTGCAGTAACTGTGGTTCTTAAATAAAAACTTTATAATTAATGCCGAAATGCTACTTGCAAAGAGATTTTCTTCCACAAAAGAACTGCGCAGTAACCATTATTCACTATTTGTGATTTAATCTCAGTGTTTGGCAAGATGGCGTGCATGGCATTAGTTCATTTTCATAGATGGATTTTAGATTTGATGGTTTTCTTTAAAATCTAAGGGATAGTTTGAAGGTAGGTACATAGGTATATAAAAGTAAATTGATTAATTTAAGATGTAATAATAATATTGTTGCATATCCGAATACGTAGTTCTAAAAGAAACATAATAGTATCTTTATATGCATTTTAGATATCTATATTGATGGACAACACTGAAAGAAAGGATCTTATTCTAACTGGGAAATAGGCCACAATTTAACTTAAAAAATGATTTTATTGACGTTTCGACTTCCACCTAGGAGAGAATAATATAATATAAAGCTTCACAACAATATTGAAAGGAGCTATTAACCAACTAGGGGCTTCCATAAATGGTAGAACTGTATACAGGTAAATTCCTTTATAAAAATGTGTATACTTATGTATAAACTATATGTTTCTTGAATGTATAGTCTTCTATATACAATCCTACAATTCAACGTTATATCAAACATGACGTGTGCTTTATTTGTCATAAAGAAATATTAGTTAGTCTAAAAGAAACATCTTAACGGTTAAGAAATTTAATTCCGAAAACCGTGAATTAGTTAATATGTATTAAATGACTTAAGATGTAAACTAATAATACTTTCCCGTAATAAAATTTCTTAAAGATTAGGTTTGCTGTATCCTTTGGATTATATAAATAAATAAAATTACAATATACATATGTCTGCTTCAATGTTTTACATTGGTTGTATTTTTCTTCTTGTTTTAGCTAAACAATGTCTATTGTGTGACATAATATTATACAGATAAATAATTAATATTTCACATACAAAAAGAAAAAAAATTAACAAAGATGGTAGGATAAATAAAGCCATGTTTGAACTAAATATGATTGATTATTATTTGTTGAAATGCCAAGAAATGTTTTTGGATTGTAGACTGTTTTACTGGTACCTACCGTTCTTATACCTACCGTTCTTATACCAAAAAATTAATAGTTTTTATGTGGGCCCGTGTATTTGTTTTTTTTTTGTATTTCCTTTTGTCAAAATAAGTATATATACTTATATCCTTATAAAAATTTTTTTATTAAAATAGGTTTACTCTTTCTACATAACGGTTTTGTTTTAGGTAATTGCTAATATACAAAGTGCTACTAACAAAAAGAAGAAAATATTAAGGAAGTTGGATTCATCCTTGGTATATTCATCCTCACCATCCTTTTATTATTGTACAGAAGCCAGTGGTTTAAGAGTGGAGAAATTATTTGTATGTATTAATATCTAACGTTTCATATCCTGTTTATATTATCTAATAAAGAATAATTTTACCTTAACATAATGATTTATTTCGCCGTATGTAATATCACTTTATTTTTAAGAAATGTAACTTAATTCTAAATATACAATTATATCTGGAAATATATTTCTTAACATTAAATACATTAATTAATAATGGTAAGATAACAATATTCCTTACTAAGAAATATTATTGCTCAGAAAGAAGAGTTTTGTAATGCCAAGCAAATATATATTCTTATGACAAGTATAATTTCTTTCTGACAAATGGGTTTGCAGTTTGCAAGAAAGTGATAGTTCAATCATTTTTAAGATATATTTCTTTGGGTATATTAAAATTTATTTGAAATACATATTTTAGAAAATTATATCTTACATACAAAGATATATTTCTTAGGCAATATGCCAAGTCGATCTTTCTTAAATATTAATAAAGTTTCTTTATGTCAAGAATTTTTTTCTCTCGGTGTAAATAAAAATTGATATGACTATTTTTTTGGCTTTTTTTCCAAACGTACGGCCCTAGAAAAAATATTGTTCCTAACTCATGCGGAAAGTGTCTTCCCCGCACTCGACTGCTTGTCCGAACTCCGCTATCGCGTCGTTCGGGTCACCGGCAGTCTCGTGCGTGAAAGTATCACTTTCCGCTTTAGTTAGGAAAATAACTATTTATCTACTCTATGTCATATTATGTACAATTTTTTAGTTTGTGAAAACTGTCATTATAAATAGCAGTGCGTGAAGGGTTTAAATTGTGCGTGAAGGAACAATTTATTTTAAATGGGATTTACTTTTTCGCACACTCTCAATGGGTTTTTTGATACACTTTCATATAATCAAATATCCTTAATTTTCGCGTTGTCATGGTGATGACAATATGAGCAATGACTTACAACAAAATTTTTGACAGTTTTGTGGTTTGAAAGTAGTTAGGATTTTTAAATGTCAAAAGTTCTAAAAATTGTAGAATAGAAATGAATTCCAGTGACGAAGAGTTACAGTTTTTTTATTTGTTTATCGTAGATAAAATATTGTATGAAACTGTGCGTGAAGTACTTTTTGCGAACTTACGGGATGTATAGCACTCCCTCCGTTGTCGCTCGTGCTCTAAAAATCACGGGCGTTCGCAAAAAGCATACTTCACGAACTGTTTCATTTATATTAACTGTTTCACTTATATTTATATTAAATAACTATTAAAATTTATAACTCCGTAAATAATATGTAGAATTTTAAATTTTAAAGTTCGTCGACCCTGCTGTAAAAATAATCCAACTCCACTGCCAATTCGATTCTGTTTCATCTTGTCCATTCCCCATCTTTCGACTAATTAGTTCGATCTCCTACCGTTTTTGAATCATTCCAATTATTCTTAATTACAGTATTTATGGCCAGTAACGTTGCTGGTCGCAGACGTGCAGAAATGTTTCGTAATAAATCTTTGAAAAGCTCATTCTCACTTTTATCTTTTCAAACTCCTCGCCTGTCCGTCAAACGTGTAATGGGTGATGACTACTTCAACAACTAGAGACAATTGTGTTCCTAGTTTGGTCAGAAGAAGTAGATTGTCTTGGGGTAATTGTATATTGGATTGCGTCATAGGAGGCCAGCGGGTGTGGATTAAGTGAAATTTTAATTTAGCTCTTGTGAGAGCGCTCGAAGAACCAACAATAAAGGTTAGTGCTCCAACTGGTTGTAAGGTAAGGAGAAAAAATGTATTGTATCCTGAACTATATAGAATAGATTAAAACGTTTTGTAATCAATCTTCTTCTAGCGTTTACCATCAATGTGGATTGGAGTGGCAAAGGTACTTTGTTTTCATCCATTATTATGAGTAGATACTCTAATACAGGGATGGAACTAGAAGCAACAATATAACAGGTACAGCAAAATACTCAAGTGGTCTTTCTGTCGCAGTTAATAGTCGAAAAACAGTTCTAGAGAGCCACCTATTTAAGTAGGTATTTGAGGAGTCTGGAAATGTAAAACGAAAAGTAAAACATGCGTGTCTCTCGTTTTGAATCGAACGTCACGAGCAAAATCAAGTCTGCAGATGGATGAGTAAAACCGTCCGAGGTGGAAACTTATGGTGAAGAGTCAGAGTTAGATTTAATAATGACGAGATAGTAGTAAATACCAAGATTAAGTGAGTTGGATTTAATAATGACGAGACAGTCGAATGAAAAAAAAAATAGAACAGTAGCAAAAGCGACAAAATCCATTATATTCAGGGGCTGCCATAAGCGACTTCCGAACTTTGACAGTTGGTAGCGACCATATTGTTAAAGCTATACCTGTTCAATTGGCTGTCGTTTATTCAGTCTATTTTGCCAAATCCAAATCCAACGTTTCGTCTCGCCCATTTTACTGTCACCACAATCGTTCTACTGAGAGGTCTATTCGCAGTGTGGTAGATAAATTTGATTCAGCAAACAATCAACCAATAATACCTGTTGACAAAACTACCGCTGTCCTTAAGAGTATGCAGGAGAGTCCGAGTCTATCGACCACAACTTTGCCAATTTTGCGTGACTTGGGCGTGTATCTGTACAAAATTCAACTGCGTGTGTTCGCTGAACGGACATTGGCGCAGTTGGAAACTGACCCTAATTTTCATCGAAAAAAAAAATAATAATCTACAGCACTGGGACCCATTTTTAAATAAATAGGTAAGTCAACAAAAATAATTATCGAATTTGGAACGACACCAAACTAGATAAGATCCAAAAACATCCATTGCATCCAGAATAATTTACTATTTGGTGTGAATTTTGGGTTGGCAGTGACATAGCAGATAAAACAATCTCTGTAAGAGCAAGTTTCATTTATAGCTTAAGCATTGGTATGATGGAACAAACGAATGTAGAAAACGACAATATTAGAGTCGTGCCCGTTGCAGCCGTAGAGGTGGAGGAGTTTAGTTTGTGAATACTTATATATTGTAAAGAGGATCGTTCTAGAAGTATCTTTACACCCACAGAGGCTATGTATATAATATCCGACAGCCTGAATTTTAGATTTAGAACAAATTATGTAGTCTATAAATATGTTCACAGACATTATGACTGCAAAAAATTTTGTTTCCCTAAATGTTTCGCATCTTTCAGTAAAATCATGTGAATCAACACAAAACTAAATCATCAAAATTAACATAAGTATCCCACTTATTATAGTGACAGGTCAATACCACATGATGGGGTAGGAACAACAGAAGCACGAGCAATAGATTTCTATCCCAAGGATTTTTGAAAAACGTCTGAATTCAGCAAAAATATTTATTGCTTCTATCTCGCTACACTCACGACTTGTGATTCCGCAACAGCTTGAAACTGCAAACAGTCCTTTAAGCATAAGAAAGTAACTTTGGTTATGGATGCCAGGGCATACAGGAATTTCTAGAAACGAGCTTGTTTATAGTATTGCTAAAGAGTGAATAATCCTTTTATCGAACCATATTCTGCAGTATCTTAGAAGCTAGTAGAAAATGAAAAAAAAATTAGCTTGCTGGGAGAATAACTGCTGCTTACTGGGACATACTCCGGAACAAGCAAAAAGGTTATTACAACTTTCTACTCTTAGCAAATCAAAAACACCCTTAGGGCTCAGACAATTGAACTCAGATATCATATATCTGATAAACATATATGATAGGTATAGGTGTTTTCACTGGACACTGAAACTTCGGAAGCGTATGATCAAATTCTATATATACGCATCTCTTTTATATGGTGTTGAAGCATGGACCTTGGAAATATTCACTATTGGCCGTTTAAAAGGTTTTGAGATGTGGTTATATAGACGAAAAAGAAATATCAAAATACCGTGGACATTTATACAAACAAACGAAACATTTCTTAACATTGCAGACGCTGTTTGTGAGTTGATTGATAGTGTCAAATCTAGAAAAATAGCATGTTTACTACGGGGAAGCCGTTATTATATTCTTCAATTGATTATGATTGTAAAAATCTAAGAATGAAGGGGAATAAGTAGAATGCAAGCCCCTTGGTTAAAACATATCAGAGAATGGACCAAGATAAGGATAGCAGAACAACTGTTTAGATAGGAATAGATTAAAAAGAAGAAGGTAGCCACATTTCTCCAAATTATACTATTCCAAATTTTACCTCTACTATTATAATTAAATTTTTTTTTCAATTATCTGTAAATAATATTCTCCTGGGCGAGACTCTCTGGGCATAATTCAAATTTTATAATGGAAATTTATAATTCCCGTTTTTGGTGTACTTGAGGAGGAAATTAGTTATTGATTTGTGGCGACGATGAGAACTGGATAATACGAATATTTTAGATTAAGTATAGTAATAAAGCTTGTTAATTGATTTATCGGACATTTAATTTGAAGACACCCCTTATTACAATATTTCTACTTACAGTGATATTAACCCAACAGGTATATTATCTTCTGCTCGAAAGTAGGCTGCAGCATCCTCGCCTATATCAATTTGCTCACCTATAATTTCACTTTCGATAATAAATGGCCATGCAACCAGTAACATAAAGGTAGATATGTGTGTCAGCACGATGATATCGTCACGTTACTCGCCGTCGATCATTGGTATGGCATTCTTGTACGTAGAGCACCCTAATCAAAGTAAAGCGACCCATCATACACAGGGCGTTGCATTTGCATTACTCTGTACTATTAGCCTGTCACGATTCAGTCTAGATCGTGACACATAATTAGTTCTTCTTCGCCTGACTCGCTGCAGTGTTCCGATGATGAATTTGATGCGTTAGCGTTTGTGGAACGATGAGATTCTCTCATATTCTCATATTTTATTTTCCTGTCTGAAAATAATAAATCTCAACTGGTATACGGAATAAAATGCTTTTTCCTTATCCAGTGAATAGATTTAATAGTACTTAAATTTGTTGGAATAGAAAAAAAGTTTGATGAATACCGAATGAAGATAAATCTATAGATAAAATAGTAAAAGTAGGTATTAATAGTTGAAAATAAGTTGGTAAAGGCATGTAATACTTAATTATGATTCAGAAACCACTACCACCTCTCTATGGACCATTTCAACCTCTAAGTAAAATCAATGTCGCATAGATGTAATTACTGAAGAGGTTAGGATTGACTTAAATGATGCCAGCGACGACGACAGTGGATCTGATTACGAAAGCGAATAACATAATATATCATTATATGATATATACGATGTACTCACAAATGTTTCCTTCATCTTATATTCATAGTTTATTTCAGTAATATTACTAGATTATATAATAACGGCTATAAAGTTCAAACAAGCTTTATCAATGCGTGCTACCACTGTAGTAGGTATTGTTTCAAATATAAAAAAAAAACTGTCTGAATTATGATTTTAAGGGGCCGCGGTTAAAAGTAATCATAAACCAGCTAATATAATAAAAAGTAAACTTTATAGAGGTAATTATTAGAAATTATGATTTAATGCATTACTATGCTATTTTGTTTATCTTAGAAATCATGTTAAACTTCCTCAACACAAAATCAAGGTAGTTGCATAAATTTATCTGTAATGTAAATAATAAGAGTACTACAACGATTAAACTAAAAACCCACGATCCTTCATAAGTAAATATGTACTGGAATTATAGCGTTTAAGGTCGAGACTGAATCATAGAAAATTTGCTACGGATGGTTTTTTAAATATAATGCGTACAACATATCATTAATAGTGCGGTAACTGAAGGTGTGGATATGAGTTATTACCTCCGAAGGACTATAAAATTGTATTAAATCGAATCTTTTAAATTCCTTATTTTTTAAGTATAAAAGGTTAAAGGGCGCGGTTACATGGTACTCGCAGTAAAATTTAGCCTTTAAACGTTTCTATCTCGATTATTTTTTATCCAACAAAAATAATAAAAAAAGAAGAATATGTATTTACTAAAAAATGTTATGTAATGGAGCTCATTTGATAGGTATTCGTGAGTACTTGGACAAGCGTTTAGTAAGTCTATGTTATAAAATGCATCGATTTTCCCGTTATTTAAGCTTGAATAGGTACTTAGATTTATGTACATACTTGTAATAATATTCAAAGGTTTTTCAAGTAAGGAATTTATTTGACTTTTTATTAGCTTTAATTTTAGTAATAATAACTTTTTTGCAAAAACTTATATTTTTTGAGTTATTTGTGAAAAATCGGTTTAAAACATGCGTTTTTTTTTCACGAAAGATTAAAACCTTTGATATGTAATAACACAAAAAGTATTTATTTATTTTAATAACTTGGTATAAAAAATTTTGTTAGGAATTTGTTCCTCTATCGATTTATGGGGCTTTTAATAAAGTAATTTTGGCCCCGAGAAGGGGTGGCATCCATCCCCAGGATAAAATAGCAAATTGGCATCATGTCACTTTTGTTTCTTAAAGTATCCTCTAACTACTCAACTCACTTTCATGAAAATCGATTTAACGAAATCGGAGATGAAAACATTTGGTGCCTGGACTATAAATATTATGGAGATTGCTTTCCAATTGTATTGAAATACCGGCTATTACAATAAAATACATTTGCTATAAAGTCATATCAAACAGTAAATCCCATAAAATATTTTATTTTATTTCCACTTGATTTAAATATGTACCTATTGCGTGATAAAGCCCAAGCAACTTTCTCAAATTTTACATAGAAGTTTCTACATGTAACAATCAGTTTTATTTAAAGGTAATTTAAATTTGCTGGTATAAATGTCTTTTAAATTCACTGCCAACTATTTCGTTCTTTGAGTATACCTACGAATCCAATTCTCAGAGTTCTTTAAAACTGCACCGATTTACTTGAAATTTTGACAGGAGTTGTAAAATACCTCAAATAACAAAAGTCATATAGTGAAGACATGTGATTTTACCCTGGAGGTGAATGCCACCCAGCACCGGATTAACCAATAGGCAAAGTAGGCGGATGCGTAGGGGCCTCGGCCCCAAAGGGGGCGTCGCAGGGCCCAAAATGAAAAAATAATAATTAGATTTCAATAAAAATTATAAATCATATTATGTTGAAAAATTCAAATATCGCGCAATACCATAAAATTGATGGTGGACGTATAAAACTACATTACAATGCATACTTTTGTTCACATAGAAAGCCTATGTTGTGAGAATAAGTCGTTAATGAATGCCCTTTGGTAGAAGGAACAGTACTGCCTATCAATCTGCACGGTTTTTTAGAAAAGTAGTAAGAGCAAGAGCCACAAATAAGTCAGTGCCCATCGCTACCCCCTCCTTCATTACCCATGCCTTTCGCCACATGCCAGGCAAATACAATGGTCTCCAGGCTCATTTATCTAAGATTAAAAAACTTTTAATTCAAAAGCAATTTACATTTTTTGTGCCGCACACTCGTTTTAGACAGAGTAAGTGCTGCTAAAAGTTGCGTTGGACCCGTTGGAGCAATATCGTATTTTGAATTTGTTCAGTCCGTGTACAACGTTTTTCAGCATCTATCCACCGTTATAAAGCTGCGATCAAATGCTTAAATTAAACTCAACTAAGCGATCCCATTTGCAACGATCTAAACATTGTCCTTTAAAGAACAAGCAGCACTAGATGGACTGCAAGGGCTGATGAAACCAGAGCTTTGTATAAAGGTTACAATGCCTTCAAATCTGCTCTTCATGCTCTTGCTGAAGACCCTAATCAGAAAGCTGAAACAGTTCGTGAGACTAAGTTTTTGTTGAAAGAAATGTCAAAACAGAAACATTCGTAATGGTTTTGGGCAGCAATTTTAGAACTTATCAACGCTGTCAGTAAATTATTACAAAGAGAAGAGATTGAACTTGAAACTGCAGTTCAGCTTCTAAAATTACTTTTGGAGTTCTTACAATCCCAAAGAGCTAATTTTTCTTACTACGAGCAGAATAAGGTCTGCGATGTGCAGTACTCGACTGCGAGCAGGAAAACTACATTTTGATGATGCTAATTCCAATGAAGTTTTTCTACAGGGTGGAGAAAAGTTAAAGGTTGAAACGAATCTACAAATTTCGGATAAGCTAATTATTGAGCTGAGTCGTCAGTTGACAGCGTACGAGTCAGTAACTCAGTATTTGGTATTTTGTGTGTTTTCCAAAACTGAGTGATACTCAAACAAAGGAGTGTGCTTCAAAACTAAATGAAAACTATACTGATGATATTGAACCTGAAATTTAAGATGAACTACTGCAGTTCAAATATTTTATAGTCCATCTTCAGGATTTGTAGCAAAAACAATTTATTCCTGCTTCATAGTCTCTTTGCGTTCTTTTTATGAGAACAAATTCGAATCGAAGTTTCGAAATTTGTCAGTATAGCTTGTAAGATTTATTTTACGCTAATTATTACAAATTCAAACAGGCGAGTGGTCATTTTCAAAATTGAAAATTATTAAAAACTGTTACCGTTAGACAGTGGCACAAAATAAACTAGCATTTCCCTCAATTATGGCTATTGAGAATGGTGTGCTCGAAAATTTGGAAGTAGAAGATTATTTAAGTAGTTTTGTTTCTAGAAAAGTTGCTTTATAATAATTATAAGGCTTTGAAAACTTTGAAAAATATGCAAAATGCATATTAAGTGCATACTTGCATATTTTGGACAAATTGTATAAATGCATATGCATTTATTAAAAGTGCATATTTTCAGATATATCGCAATATTGACAAACATATAGAGGACACAATTAAAGTTGGTATTAGCATAATGTATTGATAAAGAACATGGCCAGTTGTTAAAGCACTACTTTTTTATTATCCAACATAAGCAAATTAATCAAAAAAGAAAATGTTAAGAAAGCTTAAGGCTACAATACAGTTTATTTCAATATTTTATATACGCTAGAATATTCCACAGGGGGTTCCGAACTTTAAGGAAAAAACACAATATGATTGTATTACCCGGTATAAAATGACATTTACTTGTCTAGCAACAATATTATTACACCGATATTCTTAAATCATAAGGCTACAACACACTAAAAAAATCACTCAAATCGGACAACTGGTTTAGGAGATTCGAGACATCAAACATGCCCCCTGTTTAAGGTGTTCCTTTAATTTTGCCGGTGTGTGTATATCGGAAACTTAATACACAATTAAAAAAAATCGATATAACTAGCAACACCGTTAAAAATTTGCATCTCTTGCATCATCAAGCACATGTCTGGTAACTCAGAAATTACGATAATAACGCCCATAAAAAATACTGTTCACGAACCATCCTCCCATTCTTACATAACAGGCTCGTGGTCAGAAGCCCATTTAAAAAAAACGAAGGGGCAACATCTGCGGTCAAATACACGACTTAATTAGGGTAACTAAACGATTTTGTTCATAACCGTGTAGATTCATAGTATGACGGTAATTCAGTTCGATGAATTTGGCAGATAAGCTCTTGTGAGGATAGGTAGGGAGGATTGAGAATGCGCCGAGGTTTTATTAGATAAAAGATAATACTATGAATTAATAGGTTCTTTTAGTTATAGAGTTTCAACAAATAGACTTAAAAGTAAAAAACAAGGAATAAGAAAACGGATTTCATTTCTTGCAGAAGGAATAAAAAGAGCTTACAAGAAAGGTTAAACCCTAGTAGGGTAGGTATGTAGTATACTTGCCAGCAAATTACTTGATAAAACCGTACCTTAATCCTATTAGAAAGTCATTTTTATTTGAGTAGTATCGTTTAATTTCAAGAGGTAAAGATACTGAATAGCAGGTATAATAATTAAAAGTAAAATAAATTAACAATAGATTACTTTCTACCTGTGCCGGAAACTTATCCACACCATTCAAATACAAATGACTTTGTAATAAACTTAAGAGTGAGGTTGCTCAAATATCTTGATGGGAACTGTACCTACACAGTTGTGCTAGCAAACTAAGAAAGTCATTAATATTCAGCTTAGCGGGGTACTATTGATAAAAATGTGTACTTAAATAACCCGAATGTATGTAATTAGGTATCCCGAATGAAGTACGTGCCTCCTAGTGGCGGGATACGGGCAACAATACATTGGCTTATAGGGCAGTCCTTACAGTAGGGATCCTGGCCTATACAGAAAAATGCAGGCGGGTGTGGGGTAATACTGCACTTTGGTTGCATTGGTGGTGTATTGGCTAAACGTGCAGGACAGGGCAGGGTATGGTGCTGATAGAAAAGGCATTCAGGCATCAAATATCCAAAAATCTTTTCAGGCCATAATAATGAAAAGACCTTCTCCAAACGAAATAAAAACTTATACTGAAATGATGGCATCTCCTGAGGTAAAATGTTCCGGAAGTAAAATGAGCCTCCATTCGGATCTCCGGGTCAGGACTATCTCAGGGGGAACACCATTACAGGTTAGAAAAATCAGGATAGGGTCTTGGAATCTTGGTAGTCTTACAGGTAAGAGTCTGGAGTTAGTGGATGCGCTCAAACGAAGAAGAGTTCAAATTGCTTGTATTCAAGAAACTAGGTGGAAAGGACAAAGGGCGAAAGAACTAGGTGATGGATATAAATTGTGGTATGTAGGGAGTAGTAACACTAGAAATGGAGTTGGTATAATTGCTGATAGTGAAATGAAAGATAACGTAGTAGAAGTTGTAAGAACGAGTGATAGAATGATGTCAGTGAAATTTGTAATTGATAAAGAGGTATTGAATGTTGTGTGTGTGTATGCTCCTCAAACAGGTCTGGGTGAGAATGAAAGAAGAGCTTTCTATGATCAATTGGGAGACATACTGAGTGATATTCCAGCGGAGGAGAAAGTTATAATAGGAGGTGATTTCAATGCACATGTGGGCCAAGCCAAGACAGGATATGAAACAATACATGGGGGATTAGGCTTTGGAACTAGAAATGAAGCTGGAGATGACATGCTAGAATTAGCAACAGCATTGGATATGGCGATTGTTAACACATTCTTTAAAAAGAGAGAAACTCAACTTATTACCTACAAAAGTGGACAACATCAATCCCAAATAGACTACTTCATGATAAGGAAAGAAGACATACGTGAATGCAAGGACTGCAAGGTAATAGTTAGTGAGACAGTAAGCCAACAACATAAGCTGCTTGTTCTGGACATCGAAGTAAAAAGCGAAACTAAACAAAAATATCGGAGAGGACCACAAAAAATCAAGTGGTGGATGCTAAAAGATGAGAAGGAAGGTCTATTCAGGGAAAGAATAGTAGAAAAAATATGTTGGAACATGAAAGGAAGCCCTAACACAATTTGGAGAAAAATGGCCAATATTATTAGAGAGACGGCTATTGAAATACTTGGGAAAACGTCAGGAAAGAAGTTTGAAGATAAAGAGACTTGGTGGTGGTCAAATGAAGTACAAGGAAAAATAAAAGAGAAGAGAAAATTATATAAAAAGTGGCAAGAAACCAGATCGGACATAGATCTTCAAAACTATATGGTCGCCAAAAAGGAAGCGAAAGTAGCAGTAGCAAAAGCTAAAGCAGAAGCGTATTCAAACCTATACGATCAACTTGATACCAGGGAAGGCGAAACGAAGATATATAAAATAGCCAAACAGAGAGCAAAGAAAGCAAAAGATTTTAATCAGATTAGATGTATCCGAGATGAAAATAATAAAATACTAGTTCACGAAAGGGATGTCAAAAAGAGATGGAGAAAGTACTTTGACAGCTTATTAAATGAAGAATTTGACAGACAGCCTGTAGAGTCAACGGAGACAGTAGCAGCAATGGTCACCAAAATAACCAATGAGGAAGTGGCTCAAGCGCTTCAAAAAATAAAGAAAGGAAAAGCGGTAGGACCAGATGATATTCCTGGGGAAGTATGGAGAGCATTGGGAGAGACAGGAACAAGGTGGCTAGCAGGTCTATTTAATAGAATTATGGAAGTTGGACAAATGCCAGACGAATGGAGAAGCAGTATACTGGTACCTGTTTACAAAAACAAGGGAGATATACAACAATGTACAAACTACAGGGCTATAAAACTGCTTAGCCACACCATGAAAATATGGGAAAGAGTAATTGATAGACGGATACGTGAAGAGACCGAAATATCCGAGAATCAATTTGGCTTTATGCAGGGTAGATCAACAACAGATGCAATTTTCACTATAAGGCAGTTGATGGAAAAATACAGGAGTAAAGAAACAAACGCTCATATGGTATTCATTGATCTTGAGAAAGCATATGATAGAGTTCCTCGAGAGATTCTGTGGTGGGCACTCAATAAGAAAGGAGTCCCTGGTGAATATGTAAAGATTGTGAGGGATATGTATGAGGGAGTAACGACTAGTGTTAGGACAGGTGTGGGAGAGACTGATAAATTTCATGTGAAAGTAGGATTGCATCAAGGTTCTGTGCTTAGTCCGTATTTATTCTCATTAGTTTTGGACCAGATAACAGCGAAAATACAGGGTAACATTCCATGGTGCTTAATGTATGCTGATGATGTCGTGTTAGTAGGAAATAGTGAAAGAGACTTAGAACAAAAACTGGAACAGTGGAGACAAGCTCTGGAGGAAAAAGGTTTAAAACTTAGTAGGACAAAAACAGGGTATTTGGAATGTTCATTTAAAGATGGAGCTACTACAAATAAAATGGTATCTTTGGATGGTGAAATGATTGTAAAAAGCAATAGTTTTAAGTACCTAGGATCGGTATTACAGAGTAATGGAGAAATAGATGGAGATGCATGCAGTAGAATTAGGGCTGGATGGATGAAGTGGAAAGAAGCGAGTGGTGTGTTGTGTGACAGAAAAATTCCAATGAAGCTGAAGGGAAAATTCTATAAAACAGCCATAAGACCAGCTATGATGTACGGAACTGAATGTTGGGCAGTGAAAAAGAAAGAGGAACAGCGAATGCATGTGGCGGAAATGAGAATGCTTAGATGGATGAGTGGAGTGACAAAGAAGGATAAAATTAGAAATGAGTATATTAGGGGAAGTCTAGGTGTGGCACCAATTGATGCCAAAATGAGAGAGCATAGGTTAAGATGGTTTGGTCATGTTCAACGTCGAGACGTTAACCACCCAATACGAAGAATAGCTGAAGTGCAGATTCCTGGAAGGAGTAGGAGAGGAAGACCAAAGAAGACCTGGGGGGAGACGATAAGGCAGGACATGTTAGTAAAGGGGATTAACATTGATATGGCCCAAGATAGAATTGTGTGGAGAAATGCAATTAGGGAAGCCGACCCCGCATAGGGATAAGGCAAAGAGAATGATGATGGTGTACTTAAATAACCAACGGATTATTCCATAAAACAGGTAGATCCCTTGTTGATAGAATTTCACACCTTGAAGAATAGCACCCCGCTGAGCTGAATATTAATGACTCTTTTATATTGTACAGTTACTCAAAATTTCAACCTACGAATTGCGCCAATAACTAAGGGTTTGTAGGGGAACTCTAGATGTATCTATCGGTGTATACCACATATTTGGGAAATTCCAATTTTTAAGTTATAGGCTTCATAAGTATGATCAAATCTATTTCTTATGGGAAAAACGGTTTTTCAAGCTCAATAATTCCTGTAATTGCCATTATACATGTATATGCCATTATACATGTATATGCCATTATACATTATACATTGTCCAGAAACTCTACCAACAAACGAAGATAGGTGATTCCTCAGATAATTTTAAGACAATTTAACCGAATTCACCTAGTCCGAAAATGCTTCCTAAGGGAGCTAGAGCTCTTTAAAGATGGCGACATGTAATTAGTTTTTCTTAAATACCTTTAGAACGCTTTTATCTAGAAAAACGAAAATTTGTATATTTACTTTCCAGAAATGAATCGATTCCATCCATTGTGAATTTCTAGTACCGATCATAGGCGTCCGTTTTGGGTAGGGCAACGGTTATTTTATCGCATAACTTTTTGTCTTCAACTTTTAAGCATTTTTGATACTGGATTATTAAATTGTGAGCTATTCTAGTACTAAAAGGTACTCTTACTTTAAGTCGGTAGGACACACCGTTTTCTAGAAAAATCGATTTGAAAGTTTTGGTTTTGGGAATTTGAAAAAAAAATTGAAAAAAAATTAAAAAAAACGATGTATTTTACCAACTTAAACCAAGAGTAACTTTTAGTACTCGAATATCTCATCATTGAATAATCTAGTGTCAAAAATACTTAAAAATTAAAGACAATAAAGTTATGCTATAAAATAACTGTTGATCTACCCAAAACGGACGCCTATGACCGTTTCTAGAAATTCGCCATTAATGAAATCGATTAATCTCTGGAATATAAATAAATCTACGAGTTTTCATCTTTTTAAATAGTTTTTTTTAATCTTTTTTTTTTGAAATTCAAGGAACGAAAAATTTTCAAATTGATTTTTCTAGAAAACGGTGTATCCTATCGACTTCAAGTAAGAGTATCTCTTAGTACTAGAATATCACACAATTTAATAATCCAGTATCAAAAATGCTTAAAAGTTGAAGACAAAAAAGTTAGGCGATAAAATAACCATTGCCCTACCCAAAACGGACGCCTATGACAGGTACTAGAAATTTGCAATGGATGAAATCGATTCATTTCTGGAAAGTAAAGACGCATACCAATTTTCGTTTTTCTAAACAGAAGCGTTCTGGAGGTATTTAAGAAAAACTAATTACATGACGCCATCTTCAAAGAGCTCTAACTCCATTAGGAAGCATTTTCGGACTAGGTGAATTGGGTTAAATTGTCTTAAAATTATCTGAGGAATCTCCTGTCTTCGTTTGTCGGTAGAGTTTCTGGATACCCTGTATAAACAAAGTTTTAATTAGATATGTATAATATAATTATATATACAGGGGGGTCCCCGAAAATAGTGCGTTCCTTAAAGGTATAGGTAGAAGGTACCATGTAGAGCAAAAAAGTCTTATAAAATTTTTTTCTAAATTCAACTGTTTGGCCAAAAAACAAAAATACATTTTGGTGTGCAAATTGAAATCTGACAACTATGTATACAAAAATCTAAACATAGACAATCATAATTCAAAAATAGTAGTTGCAGCAGTTTGGCCAAAAAACAAAAATACATTTTGGTGTGCAAATTGAAATCTGACAACTATGTATACAAAAATCTAGACATAGACAATCACAATTCAAAAATAGTAGTTGCAGCATTATGCCCACACTTCACTCTCGCCGAAGTCGATCGAGGTTCAAAGGTTCAACAAGTACCTACGAGAGTGTAGACGGCCACCTTGTGTAACTTTGCCTCACTTCGTTCTATTTTCATTCTCTATTGGTCTGCCGCGTCCGAGTCAAAGGGATCTTTGTCGGTAACGCACCGCTCTTTGTCGGTATCGCACTTCCTCGCGAAGTAGAACGAGTGTGTAGAGAGGGTACTTCGGACTTCGGTCAACTTTGGCGAAGTAACTTCGCCGAGAGTGTGGAGCCCGCTTTATCCTTTAGTATTTAGATTAAAGCCTGTCTTCATCCTAAACAAACAAACAAATTCTTGTTTTGTTATTTTCAAACAAGGGCTGGTATAATTATTTTGCAGGTGTACCTGTCTGACCTACATTTTTCCGGTGTCAATAATCTAAATCACTAACAATTCTTGTACAGTGATGCCAAATTTTTAAATTTTATGAAAATAAAAGTTCGCTTATATGGAGAACAATGTATTTTTTTTTGGAAACGGTTGACTTTAGAAAAAATTGTTATAGGACTTTTTGTTCTACATTGTGTATTATATCCATACCTTAAAGGAACGCACTATTTTCGGGGACACCCTGTATAACAGGTAGATCCATTGTTTATGGGATTTCTCAACACGGACAATAGCACCGCGCTCAGCTGAATATTAATGACTCTCCTAGATAGTTTGCCAGACTTTACATACTTTATTTAAGCTTTAATAGACTAAGAAAAAAATACTTACTTTGGTAACTTTATTGACATCATGAAAGAAAAACAGGCGGATAAACAACAATATGAGAAGAAAAGCGGTTTATAGACGCGAAAACAACATGGCGAAACTCAACAACATGGTCAAACTCTTTAAAATCCATAACCTTAATCTAGACTAGAGATAAAAGTACCTAAGGCTCCTACGATGTTATATCTTCTCAATATTGTACTACAGAGTTGAATCCTGGACACTCACTGAAGCGATGGAGAAAAACTTTGAAGTTTTAAAGATGTGGCTATGCAGGCGAATCCTAAGGATACCATGGACGCACAAGACATAAGATAACCAACGAGACCGCACTACGAAGAATGGGGAAAGAATGAGAAGTGATGTTTACAATTAAAAAGAGAAAAATAGAATATCTCGGACACATAATGAGAAATGGCACTAAATGAGACTACTGAAAATAATCCTTCAACGCAAAGCATTCGGAAAGCGAGGTATAGGAAGAAGAAGAATATCATGGTTAAAGAACCTGAGGAAATGGTTTTCCACAACAACAACTAATCTATTTAAACCATCAGCTAATAAAATATTTATAGCCCGAATGATCGCCAATATTAGAAAGGTGGGACAAGGGTACCTCAATAAATGGTCATAAAATAAAAAAACCAAAATTTCGCAGATGATACAGCCCTTCTTGAAAATAGTCAAGCAGATCTGATTGATCTTATACGACTGGTCGAAAACGAAAGTCAAATATTTGGTCTGCAATTAAACATATCAAAGAAAAAGATCATGATAGTGAATAGCCTACATAAAAATCATCCACACAAAACCACAATTGATCGATTTGAGGTTGTGAGCTCATACTTATATCTGGGATCATTAATCACAAACACAAACACAGGGTCATTGCAGGAAGAGACTAATCGTAGATGTGATCTAGCAAAAGTTGCCACAGCAAAAAATGTGCAAAATTTGGAAGGACTGACATACTGACAAATTTCAAGAGCGTTTAACATGAGGTTAATCAACTGCTTAATTATCCCAATACTGACCTACGGATGTGAATATTGGACCCCGAGAAAATCGGAAAGAAGAAAGATATGAAATAATTCAATTTTAAGTGAGCTAAAGTTAGCCAACGTTTCTTCAGTAAAGTCCACCTCCAGCCATTAAAATACTTTGGCCATTTTATGAGAGCAAACACAGAAAACGTGGAAAGACTTATGATACAAGGAAATATGGAGGGCCGAAGATCACTAGGAAGATCCCCAACAAGATGGATCGATCAAATTACAGGAATATGCAAAAGACCTATGCATGAGTTAAGAGAAATGACCAGACACAGAGATCTTTGGAGACGGACAATACATGACATCACGTTCACCATTACACTCCCTCTGGGGGGTCAGGGGAGAGATGCTCTCAAGCAGTTGATTCCATATGTTGTTCTGAAGCTTTTTTCTGGTTTATTTATTTATTCCTCGTGATTTATTATGGAATCTCTAACGCGAGAATTTTACTGTTGCATGTGGTTGTCTTTTTAAAGACAGATCACATGTTATAATTTTTTTGAGACGGATATTCTTGAGTTGGGGTTGATTTCATGTAATCGAACTATCTTTCAGTAAAGTCGTCCCAGGAACGCAGCTCATAAATATCGGCAATATCATTTTAAAGTCTTCTACTTTAAGTATTCTACTATTTAGTAAAATATATGTCTGAATTGCCGATATAAATGAGTCAGATTAAATCAATTATTAGAAGAATTTTTTACTAAGCAACAACATTTTTGTTTAATTCATTAATATTTTTTGTATTTTGACAACGGCATCCGATTTGGACGTCGAAACGTTAATAAAATCATTCTTTTAGTAAAAGTGTGGCTTATTTCCCATCAAAACTAGTAACTGATTCCATATGTACTGAAATTTTGATTAATGAAACCCCAAAAACACAAAACAGTTCAAACTCATAAGTCAATTTATTAAACAAATCTTACTAAAGGGTGAATTATATTTCCCAATATGTTGTTCCGAACAAAATAAAGTAATCAAATTTTTAAACTAATAAATTCGTATACGACCACAAAATCCGAATAAAACTCGAATAAAATTCCCGTGGAAAAGTTATTAAATAAATTCGTAATGGCAAAAACTAAACAGCAAACTTTACAACCGGCGCGGGCTATCATCAAGGGCACGTGAAATATAAAGTGCAGAATTGAATAAAACTTTTTTTGCACAGGAGACTAGCTTAATCAAAAAAGGCCCCCAGAGAAATTAAGCTCAGCACTAATTTCTCTTGTGAATATCAAATAGGCAATTCCGAGTTAAACGTGCATAAAACAGACCTTTTTTGTGATGTATAAATAAAAGCTTTATGCGTTGTCTATTTCGGTTTAAGCTAATATGGGGAATTTGGAGGATTAACATATGGTTGAAAAACTTTTATTAATCCGTGTGTAAAACTGGCTTTACAAAATTATTTTAGCAGAACCGAAGTTGGTATCGTAAAAATCACGTCCTATGCAAACCTGAGAAAGGGCAAATTATTGACATCCCATCGTTTTCAGATCTAGGTCCAGACTTCTTTGTTTCATTTTGCTTTTGGAGATTTTTCTTTTAATATTCTTTGAGATCTTTCTTCACCGTTGTAATTTGAAGTTGTGCTTTGAACTACTTTTAATGTATTATTTTGCCTCCTCCTCAGTCGCAATAGGAATGTCAACATCATCAACTTTTTATAATTTTTTAACAATTCATAATAACAATTTAACAGCAAGCTGGGTGCGACAGCTGGCCGTTCAGCAGTACGTGAGTTGAATTTATTCACTGCACACTCGAGCTGAGCCGTGGCGTGCAAGCTGCTTCCAAGTGACTTGCAAACCGCGTGGACTGAGAGCACACCAGTTCCTGCTACGCCGCCACGTGTACGCGGCTTGCAATCAAGTCAGCGGCTTGGCAGTCTGTGCTAGGCAATAAGTAACTGCATGTTGAACGCGCGATGGATTTCTGCATAGATACAGAGCTGTTTAGTACACGCCAGAAATACGTTTTATTCGTATATTTTATAATATTTTATTCGTATTGAATACTATTTCAGTATATGCATGTGTCACTTTTAGCCTTAAATATGAAGAATTATAGATATTATTTGTACGGTAAACAAAAACAAAGAGAAGTATCTTCGACCAGTACTGATGCCCAGCTTGTTGCTGTACGTGTACATACAATAAACATGGCCATGATAAAAAGTCCTATTCTAACGTTTTGGCAATGCTCTGGCGTCAGAAATCTTGAATGACGTAAGCGTGTTTTTGTAGTAAAAAGGGTATACTTCGATTTATCACCTGTCCTATATTTACGTTTCTCGTCAGAGCATTCGACAAGCCGTAACGCGTCCACAAGTCAGTTATACCACTTAGTGTCTATTAATCATTCTCCTCTATAGAAGCGTGGGAAGCGTCTTTTTAATGCGGATAAACAACTCTCTCCCAATAATTTTCGTAACACTGCTCGTAAATCAGAATATACATACATACAACTAACAAAGACATTCGCGGTAAGTCCGTACACTGCAAAAATTGATGCTAGTAAAAGTAGCATCAGATAAATCAAACGCAATAATAAATGACATTTATATGTTCTTTGTGAAAAGATATTAACGTATTCTAGTCGGTTACTTAACAAAGAATTTCGATGTCATACTAGATCTGCCTTTATTACATTTAGTTTAGCAGTAAATGAACAGGCGTTGTAAATCATAGAAAGTAGAATATAAAGTATTAAGAATAATGGTTCGGTAAATAACAAAACAAATAAATTGCATTTAATAGAACTAACTGTACAATCATTTACCGAGAAAGGGGGAAGACAAACCTACATTAAATTGCAAATAAAATTACTGCTATATTGATATTTGGTTAGAAGAATGGAAATTATTCTATATACATACTATAATTACGTTCACATTTTTCTCATTTTTCCTTCAATGCTACATTTCATCACAAAATGAAACAAGCCAAAATTATCTCACCAATATAAAGGCATTCGACAACTGGCTTTTCGTGACTTTACACTTCTAAAAAGTTTTCGATCAGTTTCGATCAGTTTTGGTATTGTACTTACTCTGTAAAATATTTTCATTAAATTATTTTTTGGCCTCCCATTTTTTCTTGCGTTTTAGTTTGCCAGAAGGAAGAGGCAGTTTTCTTTATATAGAGATAGAACAGTGATAGAAAAAATAAAAAGAGAACATATTAAAAGCATCAGAGGAAATCCCGAGAACACTGGTACAGAATGCTATACAGAATGTATATGGTCTTCTTGATCAGTTATCATGATCAATAAAAAGGCATGTGTAATACATACCGATAAAGTAATTATTAAATTTAAAAGAATACGCAATTTTTTTAAAAACCTATATAACACAAACTAAAACGAAAAAAGGAAAAAAAGAGATGACTAAGGATGAGAATGAACCATATTCCTGAACAAGAAGAAAACTATCACTCACGAACAAATTAAATAAAGATCACTAAAACAAGAAATAACAAAAAATTTTAATCAAATAATTTAAGTACATGTGGACCAAGAGAACGGCGACGAAAGAAAGATGATGGATTAGCTAATATTGTAAAAGAAGGGGAGCCTACAGCATGGAAATATTTAAAGGAACAAAATACAGTACATATTCTTCTTTTTAATTTAGTGCCTATTCGTTTCGAATATTGGCGATCATTCTGGCCATAATTATTTTATTAACTGATGCGTTAAATAGTTTAGTTGTTGTTGTGGAGAACCATAATGTGAGTACATATTATAACTCTATATATAAGTATGTATAGTTATGAGTTATGTGGGGATTTGAATAAATTTAGTTAAAGTTATGTGTTGATTAATTTGACATTTGCGATATAAAAATTTACTTTACCTCTATGTACATATGTAATTATTATATAGACATTATACAGGGTGTCCTAAAAAGATTGGTCATAAATTATACCACACATTCTGCGGTCAAAAATAGTTCGATTGAATCTAACTTACCTTAGTACAAATGTGCTCATAAAAAAAATTATAGCCCTTTGAAGTTACAAAATGAAAATCGATTTTTTTCAATATATCGAAAACTATTAGAGATTTTTTATTGAAAATTGACATTTCTTATGGCAGTAGCATCTTAAAACAAAATTATAGTGAAGTTTGTCCACCCCATAAAAATTTTATGGGGGTTTTGTTCCCTTAAACCCCCCCATACTTTTGTATACGTTCCAATTAATTCATTATTGTGGCATCATCAGTTAAACAAAACGTTTTTAAAACTTTTTTGACTCCTATTATTTTTTCAATAAGCCAGTTTTTATCGAGATGCGGCTTCTTTTTTAATATATTTACATAAACATTTTATGGGGGTTCTGTTCCTTTAAACCCCCCAAATGTTTGTGTACGTTTCAATTACACTATTATTGTGGTACCATTAGTTACACACAGTGTTTTTAAAACTTTTTTGCCTCTTAGTCTTTTTTGACAAATCACCTTTTATTGAGATATGGCTTCTTTTTCAAAATATACCTAAAAATGTAAATTATAAATACATTTTCAGATTATTAACAGGTCTCTATAATCGTACTTAACCATATACAAATATGTGGTGGATTCGACAAATATTCAAAATAGGTCGATAAACACTGGCTTATCAAAAAAGTAATAAGTGGCAAAAAAGTTTTAAAAACATTTTGTTTAACTAATGGTGTCACAATAATAATTTAATTGGAACGTAGACAAAAGTTTGGGGGGGGGGGGTTTAAAGGAACAAAACCCCCTTAAAATTTTTATGGGTTGCACAAATTTCACTTTAATTTTTTTTAAGATGTTGCTGCCATAAGAATGCCACACGTCCATTATCAATGAAAAATCTCAAAGGGTTTTCGATATATGAAAAAAAATCGATTTTCATTTTGTAACTTCAAAGGGCTGTAACTTTCTTTGTGTGTACTATTGTATATAGGTAAGTGAGGTTTAATCGAACTATTTTTGACCCCAGAATCTGTGGTATAATTAATGACCATTCTTTTCGGGACACCCTGTATAGACATTAGCTATTCAAAAGTTGGATTCCGTAAAGGCCTTGGAACAAGGGAGGCACTATTCGCACTTAACGTCCTGTCGCAAAGATGTCTAGATATGAATCAATAAATGTACGTGTGTTTTATGGACTGCCTTTGATAGAGTTAGATATGACCAACTGATTGAAGCATTAGAAAAAAGAAGATTAGACCTCGGAGGTATAAGAATAATTTCAAACTTATTCTATGGCCAAAAAGCAGTAGTGCGAATAGAAGACATAACATCAGAAGAAATAGAAATACAAAGAGGTGTTCGACAAGGTTCGTACTTTCACCAATATTATTAAGTAAGACAATAGATGAACAAAACATAGGCATTAAAAATAATGGCATGATCATAAATAACCTGATATACGCTGATTATACAGTCATTTTAGCCGAATCACATGAAGACCTACAGATATTGCTTAATAAAGTGGCCGCAGTAAGTGAAGAATAAGGACTATCGCTCAACATAGGCAAGACGAAATACATCTCTCTCTCTCTCTCTCCCTCTCTCTCTCTCTCTCTCTCTCTCTTGTCGTTTCCCCATTACTAAGGATCGTGATTTCTTCCAATATTCCTAACAATGTTTCTCCATTGGTCTCTATCTTCAGCTGCTCTAAGAGCTTAGCAGAATGAGTTTCTAGCTGAATGCTTTATTTGGTCAGACCATCTAGTTGGTGATCGTCCTCTTGATCTTCTCCCCGGAACGTTTCCAGAAACAATTAATCTCTCTAAACTGTCGTCACCTCTGCGAACCACGTGACCAAAGAATTGCAGAATTCGTTGCAGACATATTGTGGACAGCCTTTTTTTAATATTGAGTTGGTTTAGAATGGAAACGTTTGTCCTATGAGCTATCCAAGGTATGCGTAGCATTCTTCTCCAGCACCACATCTCAAAGGCATCCATTTTTTGGCGCTCGCATGCGCGAAGAGTCCAAGTCTCTGCTCCGTATAGAAATTTTTAGAATACAAGGGCATTCACCAGTCTCATCTTGATATTTTGAGAGATAGATCTGTCTTTCCAAAGTTACATAGTTAGGCGACTCATCGCATTTTTTGCTATACCAATACGTCTCCGAACTTCTGCTTCACAGTTACCATCGTTAGTTATACTAGACCCGAGATAGACAAAGGTGTTTACTAGCTGGTATTCCTGTAACATGTTAGTCAGTTGAATAGTGTCGAATCTGTCGACCACCATTATTTTTTTTTTGGTGATGATAACGATGATTTTGGTGACGAAATACATGATAATAGCAAAAACAACGAAGGACATTCGTGAGATATATGTACAGGATCAGCCAATTGAAAGAGTAAGAGAATTCAAATACCTAGGTACAACCATTAATGAAAACAGCTCTCAAGAAATATGAATCAGAATCGAACAGACCAGAAGCACATTTACAAGAATGAAGAGGCTTCTCTGCTGTCGGGACCTTGAATTAAAAATACGACTGCTGAGGTGCTATGTGCTCTCCGTATTATACTATGGGATGGAAGCGTGGACACTGAAGAAAATTTACGTGAAGAGACTGGAGGAATTCGAGATGTGGATGTACCGAAGATTACTGAAGATCTCATGGGTAGATAGAATAACACGTATATATAATAAGGAAAGAGAAGTAATTATAACAATTAACCCCTTCGCACCGGAGTGTCACACGGCTAGTTGCAGCATATATACGGATTTGAGCGCTTATAGGTATACCCTATTCCATGAATATAGGACTGTTTTGGATTATCTCGACAACGAATATTTTACTGTGCAAAATATGAAGAACGAAAGTAAATTGCAAATTACATTGTGGCTTATTGGAATAAGTATTAGAGCCATTTACTTTAGTATGTACCTCTTATATTATACAAAAAAAATATTCGTTGTTTTGATAATCCAAAACAGTCGTATATTCGTGGAATGGCCATGGCGAACGCAAACTCATAGTGCACCCGTGTGCTAGTGCATCACCGTACGTAGCGGACAGTCAAGCATGATGCACATGGGTGCATCACCGTATGGAAGGGGTTAAGAGAAGAAAACTGAGATGTGTGGGACACGTGATGAAAGGAGATAAATATCTAATACTCCAAGTCATTCTGCAAGGAAAAATCTAGGGAAAAAGATCCATAGGAAGGAGATGTAACTCATGGCTGAAGAACCTTAGGTATTGGTTTGGAAGTAGTAACAACGAATTATTTAGAGCCGCGGTCTCAAAAGTAAAAATCGCTCTGACGATTGGCAACCTTCGAAGGGAGACGGCACCTAGACAAAAAGAAGAAGTAATTATTATGTATTTATATCATAAGAACACTCTGAAATATCATGTGCAATTATTCAAACTATTCTTATTTTTTGTAGTGTACAGAACAGGTAACTACCATCATGTATATACATATTGCCATGAATTGGATAGCACAAAAATGTCCTCTGGTATCTTTTGACAATGAAAAGACAATACGTAGGAAGACTAAAATTACAGGAAGTTTAATTTGATTTATGAATATGTTACACTACAAAATAACCGAGTACTTGATATACATGCGCAGGACAGGACCAAATCACAAATTAATAATTCATGTAATATGTAATTGTACAACAGATAGCCAGTAAACAAGCAATAATAAACTCTTCAAAGCTTTTTTTTATATAAATGGCTAAACTTTTAGAATAACTTTTTTCCGTCCTCTCTGTTCGGTCCAGTCATGTTCCCTATTTTGTTGTGCATGTAGTTGTTTCATTTGTGTCTCATTTGGAAATGTTAAAGAAAACAATAACACAGTAATAGTTTGGCAGTAATAGCCAAAATAGCAAACGAAGTGCTCAAGTATTTCAAACTATTCAAAGACATTGAGAAAGTTAAAGCAGTTGGAACATAAATATGATGTTCCTGAAGAAGAAATAAAACCCTTAGGAAAGACGAACGATTTGTCCAAGAATTTTGTTTAATAGAATGCTAAAAGTGGGTGTAGGTATATCCGTATTGTCATACTCACCAACGACTTCTCTCTTATTATACCCACCACAGAGCTTTTTCAATAACTCATCATATGCTTTCTCAAGATCAATCAGTAAGGTCTCGTTTTATGAGGTGGATACGTTCTTCAGAAAACCGCATATAAAAAAATCGCATAAAAAAAGACTACTTGCATTGAAAAAGTAGGGATACTTTTCGTGATTTTCTAAAAGCACATAAAATGGTGCACGTTTGTCCACCAAAAATTGTGTCTTTGATGTTTTTTTTTCATTGGGCCAAATAAAATCTGAAAGAAGAAATAAAAAACGCAGACTAACGATATTGAGATTGCAAAAACCTCTTCTAATGGAACATAAAACTTTACGACACTTAATTAAATGTTTCAATCCAGAAATCAAAATGTGCTGTTTATTATACTGCAACTTGAAATCAGCAACATTTAAATTTAATTTCAAAACAATTACAAGTTATATAGGTCTGGATCCCGCGTATCAAAAAAAAGTTGATTAATAGCAAGCTGAAAATTTTTTAATAGCTTAAGGGTGTCTAGTCGGACAAATTTTGATATATGGGAATACTGAAACAGGGAAAGTTTTAATTGTGGAACAAGTTAAAATTTTGGAAAGGTCAGACCACGAAAACGGCACATGTATTTTGTCCGACAGAACTTCCAATTGATTTGTTACCCTTTCATTAAACTCTCATGCCAAAATCAGACTGCTATTTATCACCTGTCATAATTCCTGTCATTTGACATGGTCTACGTGTTCCACTCATTAAAATGCGCATTTGGTGATAAATAGCAGTATGATTTTTGCATTAGAGTTTAATGAAAGGGTAACAAATCAATTGGAAGTTCTGTCGGACAAAATACATGTAACGTTTTCGTGGTATGAGCGTTCCAAATTTTTAACCTGTTCCACAATTAAAACTTCCCCTGTTCCAGTGTTCCCACTATATCATAGTTTGTCCGACTAGACACCCTTAAGCTATTAACGAATTTTCAGCTTGCTATTAATCAACTTTTTTTATACGCGGGATCCAGACCTAATACCTTTTAATGCGAAATTCAGATTTATATAATAGCTGCATGGGCAATACCAATAATGGGCATGGTACATCATGTAACAAGGGGAATACCCGAATTTCAAACTCTCAGACTACTGGATGGGAATAGTTAGTATGGATTATACTAATTGTTAATAATAGACATTTTTGAATGAAATACCAACCGCATAACTTCAAAATCGCATAAAAATAATCCGTATAAAAAGAGACCTTCATATATCATATTTTTGAAGCGTTTGTTACTTTATTCCTACATTTTTTAATCAGCTGCCTTATGATGAAACTTGCATCGGTTATTGCTCTATCTTGCACAAATCCAAATTGATTTTCGGATATTTCTGTACCTTCTCTCTTTTTATCTCCACTTCTATCTCTCTCTCTCTGTCTCCCTCTTTCTCTCTCTCTCTCTCTTTTTCTCTCTCTCTATTTCTCTTTCTCCGTCATTTGTGACATTGAAGGCAAACGCTTTGAATAGGTAATGCAGTTTAACACCTGAAAACAAATTCACTAGCCACTGACCATTAGTAATGTAAGGCTATTAATATAAGGCCAACAAAATAGCTGCTAAAGCCATGAACTATGTCGTAAAGAAGGAGGGGAACTTTGCTTATTACGTTGGTATATGACAGAGCGGCATTATCTCTATAAATATAACTTATTATTCTTGTTATGATGCATTCGTAAATAAAGTTTTATAGTTGATTTTAAAAAATTTAGAAATAACATTGATTTAAAAAAAATCTCTGAAAAGGGAGTCATGAGTTGCAATTGCGACGTCCACATGAAGGGGGTCTCGGCTGTAAACGACCCTTTATGACGGTTGGGGAGGGAGGGTATTAAAAAGTCGAAACCTTTTATGACGTATAGGTCTGGATCCCGCGTATGAAAAAAAAGTTGATTAATAGCAAGCTGAAAATTTGTTAACAGCTTAAGGGTGTCTAGTCGGATAAACCTTGATATGTGGGAACACTGGAACAAGGGCAGTTTCAATTGTGGAACAGGTTAAAAATTTGGAACGGTCATACCACGAAAACGGCACATTTATTTTGTCCGACAGAATAGACTTAAACTATCCGAACAGAGATTAAACTCTCTTGCAAAAATCAGACTGCTATTTATCACCTGTCATAATTCCTGTCATTTGACATATTCTACATGTTCCACTCATTAAAACGCCCATTTGGTGATAAATAGGAGTCTGATTTTTGCATGAGAGTTTAATCTCTGTTCGGAGAGTTTAAGTCTATTCCGTCGGACAAAATAAATGTGCCGTTTTCGTGGTATGACCGTTCCAAATTTTTAACCTGTTCCACAATTAAAACTTCCCCTGTTCCAGTGTTCCCATATATCAAAGTTTATCCGACTAGACACCCTTAAGCTATTAACAAATTTTCAGCTTGCTATTATTCAATTTTTTTTTTCATACGCGGGATCCAGACCTAGTAGTTTATGGATAATAAAATGGTTTTTGGATAATAACCTAAAATAAATTATAGGGAGGAATATGGAAGCAAGATTAGAAGGACAAAATGAAGAGAAAGAAGCATTCATTAACTTCTTTCCAAATATTTTGTTTAATATTGACTATTTTATTACATACTCGCAATTGAACCCGGATCTGTTTAAATATTTAACATAGTTACATTGTAGTTTTGTTATGTAAAATAATTATTATTAATAACCGTATTGTTATCATGAATGTCTCCCAAATATGAATGGAAACCGTATTTATGTAACTATCTTATCAAACGTTATTATTTGTGCCATTGTTAATGAAGGCCAGTTATTAATGTGACGTAATGAATCTAAGTTAATAGCTTCGGTTAATGTCAAGAGTTTCTGTACATGGCGATGACAATGAGCGACTTGTACATATTTTGTAAAAAGTGTAATTTATTGACTGCTCATATTTCATTTCATATCATTATTTTGCTTTCAGCTATACAATGCGCAGGAATTGTCTAAAGCTATCCACATATTGTAGATGTTCTTTAACGGATAAACAGATCATATTTAAGAATAATGTGGGCGAGTATAAAAATATAATCACAATTTGAGCAAAAGGACTTGAATTTAGAAAGTAAACTGTTAGGTACATAGAAAATATTAGTACATTAAAATTACTATCGAAACGCGCGAGAATAAATACTTTAATATTTAGTTTATTAAACGCACAATTTAACAGAAAGTCATTATAGCCAACAGAGAACGTAACAGTAATGATAACCAAATTATAAACAAGAAATTTGTTCAGCAGTATAAAACAATTAAGGAAGGTAAATTATTTGGAGCAGATAATCTCTGGAGAAGCAATATCTATTTAGTATCAGTAGGTACACAAAAACAAACTATGGCGTTTATTTAATACAAATATGGGGACAAATAGGGAAGTCGGGAATTGAGTAGAATAGTAGTAAATGTGTACAAAAACAAAGGAAATGTTCAAGAATCCACAAACTATAGGACCATAATATTACTTCGTCATATCCTGAAATCATGGGGAGAGTAATTAACAGACGAATACGTGAAGAAATCGAATAATCCGAATCAGTTTTTTGTGCAAGGCAGATCAACAAAAGATGGAATTTTCATTATAAGGCAGCTGATGGAAAATGTACGACATAAAGGAACAAACACTCATCTGGCAATATTGATAACGTATATGATCGAGAACTCTGAGAGTTTCTGTGATGGATACTGAACAAGAAAAAGTTTTGTGAGTACGTGAAAAATAAACTTAAAAAAAACAAACAAACACGACAAAACCCGAATACGTACAATATTCATTTAAAGATGGATTTACGAATACAAATAAAATGGCAATTGGATCCTGATAGGTTTTTAAAAACTAATAATTTTAATTATCTGGAATCAATATTACAGAACAATTGGGAGATTGTCCATTTCATTTATGAAATCTTAAAATAAAAGAAACAATACAGAATAACCGAATAATATAAACAGATGGGAAACGCACAAAGAATGTCAAATTAGTGAAAAGGCCCAGAAAAATTAAACATCAAACAATATTTTCAAATAACAATAATCATAAATAAGTAATCAAACAACAGTTTGATTGAATGGAATTTAAGGATAAATTGAACAATTTGTACATCATTCCATGAATCCAAATTTATTTGCAAAATAAACTAAAGATCCATCTCTCGGCCGATCAGATGCGAAGTGGAATACAATTTGAGCATCAGATCAACTCAGCATTGTTTCACTACGACGTCAATTCAGGTTTGTTTCGCTAGGGCTAGGGTAACAATTAATCATAATCGTTTCACTAGGAGATTAACTTTATAACTTGGGCTTCGCTAACATTTCTAATAAACCGATTTAATTATTGTTTTCTAACATGTTTGATAATAAAGAGAAATTTGAGTAAATTTATTATGTGAGATAACTTACAAACATTTCACGACGATTGATCCAAAACTTACCTAGAACAAAAATAAATCCGTTAGTCAGACAATACATAAATATATACTAAAGAAATAAACTAAATAAATATTTTTAATTATATAATTAATAAATTAATTATATAATTGCCAGAAAAAACCAGCGGCCGCACTATACCTTAAAGCAGAATTACAAAACTTACAAATCTAACTGAGCTACTATATTTAGTTACACTACAGTTTTTTATTTTAGGTATTAAGTATACAATATTTTGTTTAGTGTAACTATTATGAGATCTTGTATCTTGTAGTAACGATAGCATTGATACTAACAACCATTTGTGCTTGTTTCAGATTAGATTTAGTAATTGTTATACATAATACCTATTTAATGAGCCTATTATTAGCAAACAACTATGATACTACCTAGAACTGAAATGATAGAGTTAGGACTAGAACTGATAAGATATTGCGGATTATGTTTAGACTATTGTTAAACTGAAAGTAATATTTTTTCATAGAAATGATATAATCAACGGTTTTTTTGATGTTGTGAAGCTGTAATAAAAAATTGTCTTTATTATAAAAATAATTTGATTTTTATTTAGTAATGTATACTATATCTTTGTACACGAAACTGATCAGGAGTCGTCAGAGATTCATCAAAAAAACAGAAATGTTGTATTTATTTTATTATAAAAGTCATAAATAATGTGGAAAAAAATTCAAATGAAACATGTATAAACACGAAGAAAATCGTACGGATATAGTGATTTACAATAAACGACTTACGAGGATAATATTTGAAGGGTACAGGAAAAAAAGGAAGGAATCACCACCTAGTGGCCAAAAATTCATACTAGTGGATGCCAAAAATACACATTAAAGAAAGAGATTAGTCAGATATTTTATTTTTATATTTGCTATACAGGGCAAAGAGGTCTTTTTATGTTAAAAGAGGTAGGTATGTAACATTGGTTTACACCTTACGTTTCAGTTATATGTTTTGATATTCAGAGATTGAGTGTGTTTACTAAAACCCACTTCTGTTGCGTTAACTGTACGAATTGATTGAGAAAACTTGAGCTATCAAATTGAAATTATGGTTTAAGGTTAGATTTTTGGCGTTGCTCTACCCAAGAAGTCTCTATCCTCTATCTCGTAAGCAAGTTAAATCCAGATGATCGTCACCTACATGCCTATCACATCAGAAATCAGAGGCCTATGTCCGACAATGGACAAATTTGGTTGTGTGATGATGTAAAGCACCGGATTATGCTCTTAGACCTTCTTCTAAATGTCAATATAAGAACTTCGACTAGTCGCTTCAAACCACTCTCAGGAGCAATTTAACCGACAGGTACCGTCATGACATAACATACTATAGTCATGTGTAGTGTGTAGCGTTAGTGGTACTTACATAAGAAATTACCATTTGAGAATACAAAGCACAATTACAACTTCAAGCAAACTTTAAGTATTTACCAAGTAATTTATAATATTTAAAAAGAACCACAAATAAATAAAACAAATAGATGGCGTAATAAAAGCAAGAAGTTTGCAGTGGCTGGGCCATATAGAAAGAATGAACGATGACAGAGTGGTCAAGAAAATAGCATAGAGAGTACCAGATTATAAAAGAAAGAGAGGAAGGCCACGAAAGCGATGGAGAGAGGCGGTAGTAGAAGACCTAAAGGAAAAGGAAATAACAGACTGGAAGAAGTTGACAAATAACAGAAAGCTATGGAAAAGAACAACAAAGCTCTGGGCCTAAAAGGACTGTAAAAAAGCTAAATATATAAATAAATAGTAAGTTAATCGTCGATATAAAATACTGTTAATTTAATTAAGAAAAGGACGTCTTTAAGATTGACCAGTCTTTGGCAGTATAAAATAATAAATTCATTCAAATATTTTTTTTCTAAATCCTTTCGAAACTATTTTTCAAAGAGTTTAATTTTGGGCTCAGTTTTTGCAAACTAATTAAAAATATTATTCTGATTTGTTGATAAAACACAAATATGCATTGGTAACCTTATTTCTCTGAAATATATAATATTATGTATGACATGTTCTTCCTGTTTAAAACTTCTTATCTTATTTCTTCGAAAGCAAACCATAATAACCAATTGTATGCATATTTAAATCTTCAAAGATATCCGATGTAATATTTACTAACATATTTTCACCGACATAATATTCGCTTTTATCGCGATAATCATGTTTAGCTGTTAACACACTTTTTTACTAATTTAAGTGTGGAAAATAGGACAAAAAATATATTATAGATGATAAGTTAAAACAATGTAACGATGTCTATTTTACGTAATCAAAATTTATTCAGTTACATTTAGTATTCTAGTAGATAAATTGCTATGAACTTTATTTTGTTAAGAAGTACTATAAAAAATAAAGGATAGAAGTTTAAAATCCCTCTTGCCCCCTTTCTTTGATTATTCTTGATATGTTTACAATATTATTATTAAACATCTAAAGAACCGCTGCCACCTCACTTTTAACAAATATCTCGTACGAAATAAATCAGAGATCTTACAAAAAAATCATTAAATGCGGCCTATAGAATCGAAACCTGCTAGATCCATGTGTTGAAATTTTGTCAGGAGGCTAAAAGAACATTAAACATGTAAATTTTCCAAAAAGTATTCCGCATTTCTTAATCAAAGGGGCATCAATAAATATATAATGGCACACTAATTTGTCATTTTTCTACATGCCCCTTGTATCTTCAGAAATTTGTACTTATTGGATTTAGCAGAACGACAAATTTAGAATTTAGCAGGTTTTGATTCTGATCGGCTCAAATGACGTTTTGGCCTCCAGATAACAACAATAACAATAGATTTTGAAGAAATGTTAGTTATTTAATCTTAGGTGTGTAAATATGCATGGGATATAAAATAGAATTCAGTGGAATTGTTCATGTAGTCCCGATGGAAACAATTGGTAAAAAGGGAAAAACGAACGTAGCTGCTCTATTTTGTTAAATGAAATCAACTTCATTGGTAGAATCTACTAGGATTCGGTTATTAAAATCAATAGAAGAAATCACTAAAAAGAAAATACCACTATTAGTAAGTTAATAACATACCGAGGATACATTATATTTGTTTTAGAATTACATACATATAAAATTGAACTTGATGTTAATATTGATAGTGAACTAAATGTCAGCCAAGTACTTACACTATCGGGATAATAATCATGAGGGGTTTCCTGGGTTTTCCTTATGATTTACCATGTCATTACTAGCGAAAAAATTTTACTATCGTCATTGAGTGCGTTTGCCTTTATAAAGACAAATCCCATATGTATCATTTTTCTGATAGAGGTTTCTAAATGTAATCAAATGAATTACCTTCCAATGAAGCCAACAAAGCTCAGGAATGCACTCAAAAATATTGACAATTATCATTTTAAAATCCTCTATCTTTTTAGCATTTTTAGAAGTACCTAACAAACCAAAAAAAATTGTACTTTGAAAACATTTGTATATCGCTTCAAATATTTTCATTTTCTTTTCATCAGAAACACAAGTTTGTTGTTTATTATTATTAAATATTGTTCTACACTTCATCAATGTTTGGTCCCGTCTTTAGTTTTTTCTTTTAATAATGTACCTACATAAATATTATCAATATGGCAATTCCACCACCTTCAGAATTCTGTACCAACGTAATGGTTCTTAACTCTGCAAATCTATTGCAAAACTTTTTTAGCTGATAATTGAATCAAAATGGGAAGTAGTCGAAAAAAAATCATACAGGTAAAAAGAGGCGGTTAGAAACATCTACAAATATATCTCCATTCACATTTTTTTATTGTATCTGTGAAAGTACTTGACTGGCATTATAATGATGAAACAGTTTTTATTACACACATATTAGTACTAAGTTTATTTTTGATGAGCCGCTGTGTATACACTGTTTCTAAATTTTAAGACACCTACTTTTTTAACATGCAGCAATGTAGAATGTGGACTTAAAAAGAAAAACTGAAAAATAAATCAATGATGAGACAGAACGACCCGTGAGTGTGTATTTGTATTCGTGTCAGGTCCATAAAAAGGCACGAAAACATATGGCTGTAACATGAATTTTGTCGAGAACTCATTGCAAAATGCATATGCACATTATTTTATGTAAGCGACAAATTACAACAGTCTGACAAGCTTTACACAGTGTAATAAAGGATATTACGGCATTAATAAAGAAGAACAGGAATTAAAATGTTGCCCAAAATGGTAAAAATAAAATAAAATGTAAAATAACTGTACCTGAACACGATGCCAAGTCGCCGAAGTTGGTCTTTTTTTATTTATAATCTTTAGTTTTGATGATCAATAATTGTGTAATAATCAACGAACAACTAAAAATCTACACCGAACTACCTGAAGCCTCGACATTGATATAAACTCTCTGTAAAGAAAAACGGGGGAGAAGGACATATTTTGACTACAATTGAAGATAAATTAAGAATATAGAAAGAATACACGCAATAATTTCGAAGATACAGCAAAAAGACCGACTGAAATAGACAATACCTACAATTCAGAAATCACAAAGGAAGCAGTAACTACTATGGTCAATCAGCGAATTAAAGATGAGATCACCAGGACTTGATAAAGTGCGTGGCAAAATTTTAAAGCTATTAGAGGCACATCAAATTAGAGCTCTTATGAAGCTAATCAACAACATATGAAACTGGTCACTTATCAAAAGACTGGCTACTATCAATATTCATTCCACTTACCAATATAGCCAAAGTTAGGAAATATGTAGAACATAATATCGTCGCACTAAAGTGTTAACCTGCTAACTCCGTTTTACCCAATTTTACAGGAGAGGGAAAAAACGATTTCGCAGCGTGTACTTGTCAGGTCAAGTTTTACTATATAAATGCATGGCTGTCAAGGACTTAGCTGTGTTTACGCGGGAAAATCAAAGCAATCGGAGTTAGCTGGTATACAAATCATACAATATTTTAGGTTTTAGATAAAAAATGTAACTTGACTGTTTAACTAATCGATAGACTAAATTAATACTATCATGAAGATGTTAAAAGCTCATTTTGCCTAAAATGGTTAACACTTTAAGGCGACGATATATTAATTATTGAGCCACATACTCATTATTATTCACTCGCGCATATACACCAAAATAGAAGAGCACCTAAGTGAAGTTCAATTTGTATTCTGAGCAGACATCGGAACTTCGGAAGCATTTTTCAGTTTTCAAGTTGTAATGCAGACAGTCAGGGTGTCAACTACGCTGTGTATGCATGTTTCGTTGATTTCGGGAAGACATTTAAAAAAGTGCGACATGGGAAACTAATCGATGTCTTCAAAACATCAGGACTTGACGGTAAGGATATAAGATTGATCTCAAACTTAAATCTCCAACAAAAAGCAACAGTGCAATTCGAAAATTAACTGTCCGAAATCTACACAGTCGGAAAAGGAGTTAGACAGAGTTGCGCACTGTCACCAGCATTATTTAACATATACTCTGAAAACATCTTTAGAGAAGCATTGGACCAATCAGAAGATGGTACTGCAGTAAATGGTCAACTTATAAACAATCTTATATGCAGACGATACAGTATTGCTTGCAGATAGTGCGCAGGCTCCAAGGGATGATGGATAATGTTGTGGAAACATGTTACAAATATGGCCTAATCGCTTTAACGGTATATCATTTTCTTCTTCTTCCCCTTTATAAACAATTATTCTGCTTGTTCATTGGCAGAATTAGCATCGATACCTCTATGAAAGGCATCGATACTCTATCTTTTGCGCGGTCGTCTGAAACTTCTGCCGATTGGTGATTTATCTTTTGCCATTTTGACCACCCGGGTCTCCCCCATTCTGTTTACGTGCTTATGTGGTTATTCCATTCTTTCTTTTTCTGTTTAGTGTCCATTCGTTTCTACGTTACATTTTCTTCTAATGTGTCCACTCCTCTTTCGATCTCACAGCGTATTTCCTGTGATTATTCTCATTTCTGCCTTTTCCAGAAGTCTTTATGTTGAAGCTCCGTCGAGTCTTGTTTCTGATGCATATGTCGTTATTGGTCTTACACTGGCTTTATAAATTCATGAGTTCACCTCAGCGTTAATGTGTCGGTTTCGCCATATCGTGTTATTAAGGCATCCTAGCAGTCGTTTGCTTTTTGTACTTAATCTCTCACTTCTATGTCCAGGTGACCACAGCTGAACAGTATAATTCCAAGATATTTTATTTCCATTACTTTTATAATACTAATGCCATCGATTTCAATTTTACGTCTGATTGGTTCTTTGCTGATTACTATTGTTTTAGTTGTCTGAGATGAGATTGTCATATTAAATTCTTTTGCTCTTATGTTATTCGGCCTGTACACGATCCTTAATAATGACATTACTTTCGAAATTCACAGTACCCCATATTATCGTTACTCTTCAATCTTACACAATCATTATTACTGTCAGTACTTCTTCAGTATATTTTTGTGGTCTTTGTTTTACGAAGTCCATAAAATGGATCCAACAAAAACCGCTTCTCTTGATATAATTATGGCATTACAAACCAACAATTATATTTTTATATTGACCACTTACATTTTATATTACCATTATATTGATCAAAAGGGTTTCGGAAAAAAAGGGCGTGTAAAAAAAGCAAGTGTATATTTGAGACGCCCGAGTAATGAATCGTCTAATACACTAATAGAAATTAGAGGTTCGGTTCCGGTGAAGCATATAGTGTCTTTGAAAGGCACGAGTATACCTATACTACCTTTTGTTAAAGGCAACGTTATTTCTCTTTGAATATTTACCCAAAGTATGAAAAAAGACAGTGTTAACAACTATGAAAACAGGCCAATTTACAGAGAACTATGTATTTAAAAATATGTAAAAATAGAATGGTAAAAATGAGACATTTAGTATTACACAATTAAGTCATACCTATATAAAATATCAAATATAAGAATGCACAATATTTAAATAAGTAGTTTTCAAGACCGATACACTGAGTACTGATGTGGTACACTAATCTTATTTTTCTTAACGCAGTGATATAGAATATACTTTAAATTTTTATCAGAATTATTATAGTTTTACGTTCATGCACAAACAGAGATGCAGCCATTTGATTTCTTCTTCTTAGGGTGCCTGTCCGTTCCGAACGTTGGCGATCATTCTGGCTATGATGACTTTGTTAGTTGCTATACGGAATAGTTGTGTTGAGGTCTTTCTATACCATGCTCTCAGGTTAGCAAGCCAGGATATTCTTCTTCGTCATAGGGCCTTTTTTCCTTCAATTTTACCTTGTAAAATGCACTGGAGTAGCTCGTATCTGCCTTGATTTCTCATTATATGCCCCAAGTACTGCAGCTTACGGCCCTTCACGATGTTGACTAAATCTGCGGTTGTGTTCATCCTCCGTAGTACTCCTTCATTGGTGACTTTGTCTGTCCATGGTATCTTCAGGATCCTTCTGTACAACCATAGCTCAAAAGCTTGAAGTTTCGATAGAGTTTCCGCCTTCAATGTCCACGTTTCTACTCCGTATAGAAGCACTGAGTACACGTAACATTTAAGGAGCCTTATTTTTGTTTTTAGAGTGATGTCATGGCTCTTGATTGCCATTTGATTTACCCTGCTCAAATTCTTCTGGCCACATATCATCAATTTTTTTATTTTTCAGTAAGGACAATACCGAAAACAAACAACACTACTTGTATTTCATAATTTAAATAACTAGTTATTTCTGTTGTTTGCATTGTTATTTCCTCATATGGCATATGTTGCGTAATGTATGTTTACAAAATTAATGCAAAATTTTCTTTACTCTGACTGTAGTAATATAGGTGTAACATTCCATAATTATTGCCTAACAAACATGATTTTAATTTACTGCATTCTAAAAGTAATTACTAGCTCTTTATCTCCTATAACAACCCCTTTTTGTTTTCAAGGCCCATTTAAAGAAACCCTTGGGCAACAAGCAGAAAACCGACAACAATAAAATTCATCTCGCGGGAATCAATAGCTGAGATTTAAATAATGCTGCAAGTTTTTCACAACAATCAAAATGCCGTTAATTAAAGGAGTTAATGATCCAATTAGGGCTTTTATCATCTAAATAATTTTAATTGACATTCGAAAGATTGTTCTGCCGTGATAATTGTACCTCCCGAGGTAGGAAATAAAAGCCTTTCACGAGAATATAATATAATAGTTATGCTAATTTGACGTCCTTAGGGAAGAATATTATGTGGTGTGTTTTGTTTTGCATTAATGGGACATTTTTTTACAAGTGCATGTAAGATAACGGTTACTGGCTAATATTTTTAATTCTTGCACCGTGCATGATGTTATGTAAAATATTAAATTTTTTATGACTAAATTAAATCAAAAAAATCAATTACTTTTTTCTAACAATAAAACACTGAAAACGTTTGTTTTCTATACTTCCACAAAATTTATTATAACTAAGTGACTACAGCTGTTTCGGCGGAGTGCCTTTCTCAAGTGATATAGTTTACAATGTGTTTGCCTTTTTAAGTCTTCAACTGAAGAGGTTGAGGAGTGGGGAGCTGTTTGTCTCGAGTTGGTCATTCAGAATTATATCTGTATTTTTTAGTTTATTAATTTCCATAGATTCTAAAAAAGATAGCTTAAGGCCTTTATTTTGAATATGTAGAAGTGTCTGCTTTTCTATTGTTGAATGCCCTTTTGTGTTCTGCTATCCGTTTGTCAAAAGTTCTGCCAGTTTGATCGATGCTTACTTTTATTATGCATCTTTTATTATTATTATTATTATGCATCTTTTATTATGCATCTTTTATTATGCTTACTTTAATTACTTTTTTTATGCATCTTAGACGTTAGTGTCCCATTTTGGACTCCAAAGTTATCACCAACTGTTAATTGTTAAAAGCGGCTTGTTATTTAGGTGAGTTTAACGACAAGCATCAAGAAAAGAATCATGTATATAGCAATTACACAACCATTGCCCTTATTCCCAATGCAAGCAAAATCCTGCTACATATTATCAATTAACGGATGAGCAAATATTCTTCGGCCACATAGCAAGAAGAACGGGGACCATGGAACTATTGGGAATAGAAGGAAGACCAAGGGGAAGACCACAGGATTGCAGCCAATGAAGACAGAAAGTTAACAATATTTAGGGTGTCACCACGCCCTGACAAGGATGCAACAGATGAGGAGGAGGAATGACAAGCATGCTTAATCATAACAGGGCAATGTTGAGGACATCAGAGGTCATACTGGACCTCCTTCCATTACAAATATGGATGACGAAGGAGGTGAAGTAAGGAGCATACAGAAGGCGGATAAAACATCAGGAAGCAGGGACCAGGATCAAATCTGGAGAGATAAAAAATCATGCAGAATTGGAAATGGTACCAGATGCAATGCGATCTAAATTTAATTTCGAAAACCCGTTTACTGTCGTCTTTCCAGGAAAATACGAATGGAAATCAAATGAAAAGAATCTTACAATTGAAGATCAATGCCGGTATATAGTCATCCCTAAAACCGATGAAGGAATTGGAGCTGAAGTGTACGAAAGAAAACCCGGTACGGAGGGCGTACGGGTATTCATTTCACTACCTTCACTTTGTTAAGAAGACTGGGCCGAAAGGACAATTTTAACCAAGTGATGGCAACCACAATAGATCTCTTAAATCGAATGGAAAGTTGATCCGAAAATTATAAATTTAAATGAATCAAATTAAGCAGTATACAAAATTGGTCATCTTATATTAATTTGCACTGTATTTTGTAGATTATCATTTTATTTTAGTCTTTCTCTGGCTCTACAAATATGTTTGGGTGTTGGTCTATTCAACAATTATTGTAGTTACTTTCTTTTTATCATGGTGATTTCCATTTCCTCTCTCTTTTTATAAGGTCTCAAACCAATACTTTCTAGAATTTCCACATGGTCTGTTTTTGGTGGGCTGCCATTCGGTGATTGTTTGTTTTTATTTTCGGTGTGGTTGTTAGCTGCAAGTAATCTAACCATAGAGTCTCATTATATTCAGCATTTTATTTGTTATTGTGTAATGTATATAAATCGATATACTTTTCCACCATCTATTTTTATATTTTTAAATCAGCAGCAGCTACCAGCAACTTTTTCATTGTTTATCTTTTTCATCCATTATCAATATTTCTTAATTTTTAATTTCTAATAATTGTTAATATTTTGTATCATTATTTTGTATTATTTGAGTAATAATGCAGTAATTTGTGTACTTATATAATATGTATATGTTGCCCACCTAGTTAACCCTGGTTTATGTCTTGTGTGTTATAATGAAGTCGTTCTGATCAACCCCCGAGTGTGAAAGGTGTCCTACCTGTACAGGACTGTATGAATAAATACTAATATTTATATGTAATTAAGAGGCTAAAGCTTCTAAACCACAGCCAATGTTGTTTGTATTATTTTGTTAAATAAAAAATTCTTCGCTTTGCTAATTTTCTTGGTGAGTATGTGAAACAACTTGGTTGCTTATGTGGATGTATGCCTGATAAAAATAAAATGCGGTTAAAAGTACATCAGTGACAAATATACGACTGATTATAAGGGGAATTCCGTGGTAAATATTACGAATATGACTAGTTCTTTTAATAAAAATATCAAAGAAAACATTTAGTTTTTGGTTTTAATTTTACCCATCATTAGTAATTTGGATAATGGTTTACTGTAAGTCTTATCTACTGTAGGGGATTTTCTACTTTTTATTTTTATTACTCTTCTATTGTAAGTTATTTGATGCATTAACAGTGACTTCAATAACATTTAGTAAAATTTCTATTAAACTACATAGTTCAAATGATTCGATATCTCGTTGATTATGTTTCACACTATGAAAACACCTATAGACCAGGGTGCATCTGTAAAAATATTAGTACATTTGGATGTTGAGAGGTGACTGATATTTTTTTGCAGAAATTGCTTGAAAATAACTGATATAAATAATATTTGACTTATCCTCCCACTCAAAAAGGTCCGAAAAATTGTTTAGATAATCAAAATGTCAAAAAATGAAGAAAAAATTCGATTTTTTTCTACGTTTTTTAATTATAATTTTAAAAGTATACATTTTCGAGAAAAGTAGCACTAACATAAAAGTTGCGTAATTAAATTTCCTACAACATAGGATTAGTTAAATATTTTAAAAATTGTTATCCTTGTTGCAAAATTGCAATAATTGCGAAAAAAACCATAAAAAACAAGTATTACCATTTTACGTTTTTCAATAATTTATGCTACACTTAGGACCTTCATAGTTCAGCCAGAAAAACTTTATAATATATTAAAACATTACTGTAAATTTCATTAATATTGGTTACACAGATTTTGCAAAATAAATTTTGCAATCCAGCTTTCGCAAAAAAAGTCATTTTTTCAAAATGTTGCAGGACTGAAAATAAAGCAGACAGCAAATTCAATTTTTTTGCATATAGAAGAATACCTTGCCTTTCATTTGAAATTTGCAAAATTAAAATCGGTTAACTACCACGGCGCCGGCGTCAGGAATTTTTTTAAATAAACATTAATTTTTGGTGCTACGCGCAAAACAGCGGATCATAGCGTTTGCTATGAATGGGCATTCCAATGGCCTTTGATAATGATATAAATTTTAATTTTTAGTACATTTCGATATAAATAAATGAATTTGTTTATTGCAAAATAAAAACACATACTCAGTCCTTTCAAATAACACTTATTTTAGCAAAAACTTTCTTTGTTCATATATTTTAACTTAGAGAATAAAAGTTTATTATTTTTAAACATATGCAATTGTTTAAACAATATTTCACAAACAATGATGAAATTAGTTTGATTTTCGTGGAATGAAAATATATAAAATACAACAAAATATAGAGTAAGAAAATAATAAATATATTAGATAAAGATTGGAAGAAATTTTGATGGAAATCAACTTGTGCGAATCGAACACCGCTGACCTGCGCGTAGCACCAAAAATTAATGTTTGTTTAAAAAAATTCCTGATGCCGTGGTAGTTAATCGATTTTAATTTTGCAAATTGAAAATGAAAGGTACAGTATTCTTCTATATTTAAAGAACATTTCAACTTGCTATCTGCTTTATTTTCAGTCATGCAGCATTTTGAAAAAAATATTTTTTTTTGCAAAAGCTGGATTGCAAAATTTATTGTGCAAAATCTATTGAATCGATCTTATTGAAATTTACAGTATTGTTTTACTATATCATAAAGTTTTTCTAAGTAAAATAAGAAGGTCCTAAGTGTAGCATAAATGGTTGAAAAACGTAAAATTCGAATACTTGTTTTTTTGTGGTTTTTCGCAATTATTGCTATTTTGCAACAAGGGTGACAATTTTTAAAATCTTTAACTAATCCTATATTGTAGGAAATTTAATTACGCAATTTTTATGTCGAATTCTTCGAATCGAATTTTTCTTTAATTTTTTGACATTTTGATAATTTAAACAATGTTCAGGACCTTTTTGAGTGGGAGAATGACTCAATTATTATTATATCAGTTAATTCCAAGCAATTTCTGCAAAAAAATATGAGTCACTTCTTAACGTCCATCTCAAAACAGATGCGCCCTGGACTACTATGTTTTGTTGTACTTCCTTTAAGTTACTAATTTGTGTTACAAAATCCTTAATTTGACGGCATATATTATAAGCATGATTCAAGTTCATATGTAATATGTATCAATACAATATCGCAAAATTAAGACTACATCAGTAGTTCTCAAGTCAATTCAGAGCAGAGAGAGGTTTAGACAAGCATGCGTTTTATCACCTGACTTATTCATACATTTAATGGGTCGGTGGATTAACTGTGACTGGTAGAAAAATATCCAACTTAAAACTTACTGATGACACTACTGGCTATGCTATGGGCTAATGAAATAGTAGGTCTTCTGCGAAGAGTTGAGTGGGAAAGCAATAATGTTGGTCTTACAATTATTAATAAACTAATAAAAACAAGACAACTGCGAAGTGGAAGATTGAAGAAGCATTGGTATGGCGCGTAACTAAAGTTTGGAAAGAAAGTGTATCTCACGAAAAATCAAGATGAGACTGGTGAATACTTAATATGTACAGCGTGTCTGCGTAACTTGGAACCATATGGGAAACTTTTTTAATATCAATTTTACGAAAAAAAGCTATTCTTCATAATGTGCTTTGCATAGTCTAAAACCTAAGACGCAATCATCAGATATCAAATTTTATCAACAGTATACGAGGTATGTCAAAAAATATGAATTTCGCTCAAGAGTAAAGTGCCTTTATATTTTAAAATATAGAAAATTATCATTGAGAAAAGTTGTTTTTAATTAAAAATTATGTAATAATCAGAATTTACACTCTTCTAAGTAAAAAAAAATGTTTGAAAATTTTCCTCAAATCAGACACTCAACATCATTTTTATTTATGATAGCTCCGTTATTAATAATTTTATGAAAAAAAGTTATTCTTTATAAAACGTGCTGCATAGTCTCACAACTAAGATAAAATTATAAAATATTAAATTTTGTCAATTTTATACGAGGTATGTCAAAAAATATGAATTTCGCTGAAGAGTAAAGTACCTTTATTTTTCACAATATTGAAATTTGTTATTATAAAAAGTTGTTCTGAATTAAAACTATGTTTTAATATGCAATTGCATCCTTCTAGTTGAAATATTGTGAACCATAAAGGTATTTTACCCTTGAGCGAAATTCATATTTTTTGACATACCTCGTATAACATTTAAAAAAATTGATATCTTATAATTGCATCTCAGTTTCTTGACTATTCAGAAATTTTTATAAAGAATAACTAAAGAATAAGAATAACGGAGTTATTTTAAATAAAAATGATGTTGGGTATCCGTAATTTGAGGAAAATTTTCAATTTTTTTTTCAATTAGAAGACTGTAATTGCATATTATAACTTAATTTTTAATTACAAACAACTTTTCTTAATAACAATTTTTGATATGGTGAAATATAAAGACACATTACTCTTAAGCGAAATTCCTATTTTTGGACATACCTCGTATATTATTCATAAAATTTGATATCTGATGATTGCATCTTAGGTTTTAGACTATACAGAGCGCTTTATGAAGAATAACTATTTTTCGTAAAATTGATATTAAAAAAGTTTCCCATATGGTTCCAAGTTACGCAGACACACTGTATACTGGTTAATATTTCTATACAATGTAGAAAACTTGGACTCATCCCGTACTAAAACGGGATGTGTCCAAGTACTTTATAAAGTCTGCACTTATCTACTAAATATAGAGTTGCTCTGTAGTAGCATTCTTACTTTCACCGAAAACAATACACCTGACTCACATTTATATTACAAATCCTTAGATACTAATGACAGCTACTGGAAAGGGTATAAAGAATCTTAATAAAATAAAAAAATATTTTTTCTATTCTCATACTATAATATATCAATTATGATGTCACTACCTGTATCATAATGAACTTCATTATGACACAGATTTTATTAAGATACAGATTTTTAACCAATAGAATCGCTATATGGCATTCGCGATAAAGGTGGCACACGCGCAATGACCAATGGCGAGTCAAATACATATGCTTTGACAGTTCTCAATATGTAAACAAACTGTCAAACTGACAAACTACTTAATTTGTTTTCGTTACAAAATTAATAAATTTGAATATATTTTTTGTTGTGAATGATCATAGAAAAAATAGTGTATACAACTTTGATTTAATTATCATTATGAAGCTCGTACTCTATAGAAACTCGCCGCATACGGCTCGTTTCTTATCCCTCATACTCGCTTCATAATGACCATCATTAAAAATGATCGTTGCATAATATACTATTATGCCGTTTAATTTATTATGAAACTGTTTCCTTCAGACTCTGATATGTTATCAAATATCGCTTAAAATACAGCTTAAATTCATCAGCTTAAAATAATGTCTATGACATCTCGGCTTCCACTTCTAAAGCCATTTTTTACAAGTTCTGCGTACATTATCCCTCAAATAATTTCTAATTCCTTTACTATGATCACCACCAGTTTAACATTTAATCCCCTCACGCTTTCTTTTTTAATTTCAAACTTCGCTGGTTCCCACAAAGGCAAAGGGTTAGCGGAGCCTCAAAAGGGGTGAAAGGACCACACAATGACCTGTAATTGTTGAGTTATGTATGAGAATGAGCTTTTGTGATCTCAGGGTCGTTGTACTTTCTTTGAGTTTGAGGAAAGTTGCAGGGAAATTACGGTAGGAACACATACAGAAAGTTCCTACTGTATTATTTTCGTTTCCGTACAGGACCTGTTTTAGAAACAAGATTTTTTGAAAGTTGTATTGAAGTAAAGCGAGATGATTGACATGTATGAGCTTAATGATTGTGGGACAAGATATGTTTTGATATGAACTTGAATAAGTAGACAGAACTGTACACGTGATACGCCAAGAAAGAATGTCAATAACCTAATACATACTGTTGTTACAACCACTTCATTACATCTAATGAATATAGCAAGTATCATATTAAAAGTACCCATCCGATATTATGAAAAAATGAAAATATGAAAATTTTTTTAAGAAACGCTTTTCTTTAGTTACGAGTGACTAAATTTAAAAATTTTATAATAAAATAAACTAAAAATCAAAAAAAAATAAAAATCCAAACTCGAAGGATTATTCGAAAAAACTGTAGACAGATTGAATACACAAAAATCTCACACATTCGTTAAAAAATTGAAAAAACACATCAGTTAAAGAAAAGCGTGAAAATTCGTCTTCATCGAATAAACGGTTTTCGCCCCACGCTTTTCTTTAACGAATGTGTTACATTTTTTAAATTTTTTTACGAATGTGGAGATTTTTGTATATTTAATCTGTCTAGCAGTTTTTTTCGAATAATCCTTCGAGTTTGAATGTTTTTTTTTATTTTTTGCTTTTTAGTTGATTTTTTTATAATAGTTTTAAATTTAGTCACTCGTAACTAAAGAACAGCGTTTCTTAAATAGTTATTTATGCAACAGTTCGTTAAGTATGCTTTTTGCGAACGCACGCGAAATATATACATCGCGTAAGTTCGCAAAAAGTACTTCACGCACAGTTTCATACAATATTTTATCTATGATGAACAAATAAAAAAACTGTAACTCTTTGTCACTGAAATTTATTTCTATTCTACAATTTTTAGAACTTTGACATTTAAAAATTCTAACTTCTTTCAAACCACAAAAATGTCAAAACTTTTGCCGTAATTTATTGCTCATTATGTCATCACCATGACAACGCGAAAATTAAGGATGTTTGATTATATGAAAGTGTATCAAAAACAGTGCGAAAAAGTAAGCCCCATTTAAAATACATTGTTACTTCACGCACACTTTAAACACTTCACGCACTGCTATATATGATGACAGTTTTCACAAACTAAAAACTTATACATAATATGACATAGAGTAGATAAAAATTGTTTTCATATTTTTTTATTTTTTACTTTTTAGTCTTACACTTTTCAAACATTAAAATATATCGTCATGTTTATTAAAACGAATTATTTTAAATGGGAAATAAGCCACAATTTTACTAAAAAAATGAATTTATTAACGTTTCTACGCCCAAGTCGGGTGTCGTTGTCAAAATACAAAATAATACTAAATAAACAAAAATGTTGTTGCTTAGTAAAAAATTCTTCTAATAATTTATTTAATCTGACTCATTTATATCGGCAATTCAGGCATGTATTTTAAAGTAGAAGACTTTAAAATGATATTGCCAATATTGATGAGATGCATTCCTGGGACGACTTTACTAAAAGATAGTTTATTCGATTACATGAAATCAACCCCAACTCAAGAATATTCGCCACAAAAAATCATAGCATGTGATCTCTGTCTTTAAAAAGACAACAAATGCAAAGATGGCAGTAAAATTCTCGCGCTAGAGATTCCATAGTAAATCACGAGGGAAAACCAGGAAAAAACCTCGTGATACTATCCCGATATCGTACGTATTTGGGCTTATATTTAGTTTACTCTCAAAACTAATACCAAATTCTGACTTTAATGTATGTATGCTATTTTAAATTATAAATAATATTAATAATACATAGATATTATATAAATAAAACTAAAATATAAAATATGTACTAACTCGATGTTAATGACTTACTAATCGTGGTATTTTCTTTCTATTGACTTCCTCTTTATTATTTATTAAAATATATGTATAAAACATATGATGTACAAACATGAAAAGTAGTCGGAATAGGTAAAAAATTTGAAACTTTATTGTTTATTTAGGAAGCATAACGTAAACAATTATCGTAAAAAGTGAAATGATGTATTGTTCATATAATTAGCTACAATCTGTAAGAATTGAAGAAAAAGCAGTCAAATTAACGTCTAAAAATTGGTGTCGGCCGGTATGCGCTCGACCGTTTTGCGCCCTTACCTGAAATCGGCCGGTTTGCGCTCTAACACTTTCTTAATGGAGATGTATAGCTAATTATTTTCTTATATCGACCGTTTTGCGCTCTCTTGTAATCGACGTTTAATTTTATTCTACCATAACGATCAGGTAACGGTTAGGCTAGTAAAATTAGTTTTAAAAAATCATAAAACTATAAAAAAATGGATATAGTCTAAATGATGTGCACAGCAATTGGAAGGTGGAAACACAAAAAAATCTTATGTATGTCTTTGTACTCACTTTATAATGCTAGAAAAATCACGGCTTTTAGATTTCAATGCCTATTTTTTTCATAATTCTCATTATAGAAACACATATAGAAACATGGATAATTTTGTTTTAATTACTTGCTTGTAGCCTGTAGATATAGTAAAAATTGCGATAAGCTTTTATTTTAACATTTAAATTTAATTTAATATTTCACTGAAGTATGTGGTTCTTGATAATATTACGAAAATTAATGTCTAAAAAAGTAACTACCCGAAAGTTAAGTTAGGACCAAAGGGTTGGGTCTTCCTCCTTTCCCACAGATTTTGAGTCAGGTAGGTTCACCAGTTCACCAGTCAGATATGCTCGCTAAGAGCGGTCCCAGACCCGTCGGCTGGAGAAAAGAGGGGGTGGGTTTAGTCGGTAGGCGGCCCGTGATACAGATAGGATGGACCGAATCCGACACACCTGGGACACCTTCCCAGACGGTCTTAAGAAGATTCCCACCTCCCCAAAAAAAAAGAAAAAAGGTAGGTTCACCAGACTATTATTGTAGAATGAAATTAAAATTATATTGCAAGAGAGCGCAAATCGGCCGATTAAGGAAACTATAGTAGTTAGATATTTCTATTATGAAAATTGCAAAGCGCAAACCGGTCGATTTCAGGTAAGGGAGCAAAACGGTCGAGCGCAAACCGGCCGTATTCCTAAAAATTTGACCCAAACGATTGAACTAAAGAAAAGCTTTTTAATAAATCATTATTTGTCTACAATAATGTACACTTCTTAACTGAAAATTAGAAAAATTAGAATTAAGATCAATAAAAGTTTCAATTAAATATGTTGAAACTTGATCAAGTATAAGGAAAACATGCATAAACGTTTCTCCTTCTTCTTCCAAAGGTGGAATCCATTATCTTCTAGTGAGATTGGCGACCACATTAACAAACACATCTTATTCTATTTACAGCAGCTTGAAATAGGGCAGTTGATGTTAAACCAGTCCATTTCCTAAGATTGGCCAGTCAGGATATACGTCTACGTGCAGGGCCTCTCCTGCCCTCAATCTTGCATTGTAGAATCAACTGTAGAAGTCGTTATTTGCTATTACGCACAATGTGGCCGAAGTAAGCTTAATTTCTGTTCTTTATGGTGTTAATATTATAAAGTATTTCATTGTCTTTTCTTATGGTAAGAAGAGAACAAGTGGGTCGCGGTCGATGTCGATATCCATGTAAAACAAACACATTGTAGTGAATGGAAGAGAACAGAGCAGGTAAGTCGCGGTGGAGGTTTAGCGCGATGCCATCCAGGAGGTTTACATCGATGCTTTTGAAAATAAAATGAGTATGTTTTACATGGATGTCTACTGCGCGGCCTACAAGGATGCTTCCCTGTGATTGGTTCGTTCGAAACCAAGTTGTCATTACCTGCGCTATCTGAGTTGATACTTTTTACATAATCTCTTTTTGTATTCAGTTTATTTTTGAATTTCTAAAGTAATTAAATACAGTAAATTTTTGAAATATGAAGAAGGATCTGATTATTTACAGCTGACATTTCATCACTATCATCACTTGACTGACACAACATCGCAAAAGCACAGTCTTTTTGTCATTCAAATTTCATTAAACTACTTCAGTTGATAGTGGTCCTAGCTCGACTGACAGCGCAGGTGACCTCCTTGGTATGTGCTGTCGACATCGACCGCGACTTAACTAGTAGCATCCACCGCGACCTACACCTCCACCTCGACCCACTTGTTCTGTTCTTACCCATAGCCTCTGGAGAATAGTTATTATTAGTTGTGTGGTGCATTATGAGACCCATAACATGGGTCGGTAGCACCAAATTTCAAATACCGCTATTCGTTTTGTGTGATCTTTTGTAAGACTTCAGCTTTCTACTTCCTAGAGAAGGACACTAAAGACGTAACATCTAATAAATTCTTATACGTACATTGATATCTACTAATTATCGATTCTTTGATTTCAATTACTTTTTTATACTACCTTTGAGTTATTTGAGACATTGAAGCGTGTACCAGTCAATCTGCTTTAATTTTTCTAATAACTTCGCTATGCTTACTCGTATTATTATTTTTTACCAAATGCAACTGTTTACTAAAATATTAGCAATTAAAAAACACTTAAACCTAATATTAATTATTGCGAAATCTTCAATTTTTATCGTGTAAAACCTCGAAGGAAACCATCCTTGTATACAATAATAGCATCGTTATCGTTATCTACGCGTTATCTCTCGAATAAAAAACAGTTTCTTATTGCTGGTCATTCGATACCGATTTCACGATTTCACTTGCAACAAAAAGCTATTTATTTCAGAATATTAATTGCATATGATTGATGGCATTAATAATTCCACGGTCGGTAGACAAAAGAATGCCTCGCAGAAACAATTTCTAATCGTGCGCTTTGATACAAAATTGTTGAACTCGTTTCAAACGATCTTATGTAATAAACTTTTTTTTCTCCATTGTATTATTGGGAATTAGCATGATTTATTTTTATGGCCTACTAATTGGATAAACCGTTTGATATATTTTATTGGATTTTGGTATCACGTTGCGCCCCTAGCAGTCGGAAGAGCTGTAACTGATAGGTACGTGTTCTACCAGGTGTCTTCGACAAATATACCACTATACAGAGTCTCAAGAAACTTCTCTGACAAACGAAGACCAGAGATTCCTTAGATAATTTTAAGACAATTTAACCCAATTCATCTAGACCGAAAATGCTTCCTAAGGGAGCTAGAGCTCTTTGAAGATGGCGTCTTGTAATTAGTTTTTTTTAAATAGCTCCAGAACGCTTCTATTTAGAAAAACGAAAACTGGTACGCTTATTAAATAACCGTAACATACAATTTATCTTCCAGAGGTAGCTAGATTCCTTCTTCTTCTTAAGGTGCCGAGACCGCTTGTCGATCGTTGGCTCTCATGTTGCCCAGCATATTAACAATCACTGTCTTATTTACAGCCGCACGAAATAGTTCAGTGCTAGTTTTCCCAAACCATTAGCGTAGGTTTTTAAGCCAAGAAATTGTACGGCGGCCCACACTTCTATTTCCCATTATTTTACCTTGCATGACAAGGTGAAGTATGTCAGCTGGATTCCATCAATTGCGAATTTTGAGTGTGGGTCATATGCGTTCGTTTTGGGTAGGGCAACAGACATTTTTTTATCTTATTTAATTGTGAGGTATTTTAGTATTAAAAGGGACTCTTGCTTTGAGTCGGTAGGATACACCGTTTTCTAGAAAAAACGATTTGAAAATGTTTCGTTTTTTAAATTTGAAATAAATTTTAAAAAATTGTGTATTTTACCGACTTACATTAAGAGTAACTTATTAGAATGCCTCATAATTTATTAATTCTAGTGTCAAAATGCTTAAATCCTAAAGATAAAAAAGTTATGCGATAAAATAACCATTGATCTACCCAAAGCGGACACATATGACTGGTTCTAGAAATTCGCTAGTGATGAAATCGATTCATCTCTGGAAGATAAATAAACGTACCAGTTTTCATTTTTCTAATTAGTTTTTTCTTGGAAAAAATTTTTCAAATTGAAAAAATGAAAAATTTTCAAATCGATTTTTCTAGAAAACTGTGTATGCTACCAATTAAAGCAAGAGTACCTTTTAGTACTAGAATACCTCACAATTTAAAAATCCAGTGTCAAAAATGCTTCAAAGTTAAAGACCAAAAAGTTATACGATAAAATAGCTGTTACCCTACCCAAAACGGACGCATATGACCGATATTAAAAATTCGCAATTCATGAAATCGATCTATCTTTGGAAGATAAATAGGCTTACCAGTTTTCGTTTTTTTTAAATAGAAGCGTTCTGGAGGTATTTCAAAAAATTTAATTATAAGACGCCATCTTCAAAGAGCTCTAGCTCCCTTAGGATTTTCAGTCTAGGTGAATTAGGTTAAATTGTTTTAAAATTACGTGAGGAATCTCTAGTCTTCGTCTGTCGGGAGAATTTCTGGACACCCTGTATACTTTATTAGCTTATACACTAGTAAATGCTTTAACTGAAAGTTCAATATGTCGATAAACTTCGATAGACATATTCTTAATACGAGTATGTCTGAGCCACTGAGTCACAGTCGGAGCCCGTATATGTAGTAGATTATGCAAATTTTATAACTATATGAGTATGCCAAGAAAATTTTCAATAGTCTCCTACCTATAGAGTGTTCGAACGATTACTATTTATTAAAATTCATTTTAATTCATAATTGAAGTAAACGAGTTTTTCACAATCTGCCTCAGTTTGCTTTTACGGAACACTATTCGTACACACTATTCGTACACACTATTCGTAGAACACTGAGTTCGTAGAAGCGTCAACTTCTTCTTCTTCTTCTAGTGCCGACCCCACTAATGAAGGTTAGCTATAACCATTGCAAATTTGTCTCTATCTTCTGCTTTTCTGAAAAGCGTTTGTGTGTTTAATCCGGTCCAGTCGTGAATGATTTTCAGCCAGGATATTTGTTGTCTACCAGGACCACTTTTTGCTTCGATTTCACCCTTCCTAATCAGCGTTAACGAAACTGCTAAAATTGTGCAGGAGAACGAGTTCTGTAATTTAGTGTTTTTTGATATCTCACAAGCTTTTTGGGACATCCATGTTAGTCTTAGAATTCAAAAATACGTTAGCTACCAGTAGTAGTAACTGTAGTAACTACTTAATCATAAAAAAAAATAGTTAAAATCTTTTTTCTACAACCGTGTTAAAAATGCAATTTTTAGCACTACATACGAGCGTTAAAAATGCTACTTTAAGGAGATTAATAGTACATTATATACCGCGGGACTGAAGTAGTACATTTAATCCTGAAGGTAAAGTTTATGGCCCGACCGCAGGGAGGGCCATAATTTACCTGAAGGATTAAATGTACTTCAGTCGCAAGGTATATACGATACTTTTCGTACTTCCGGTATGATTTTATTAATTATTTCAATAATTTCAATCAGTTTTTTCTCTCTTCAACTCATTTAATAAACTGTCTTTAAAATAAGTTACCATAGTAACATTGCGTTGTGACAGTTATAATTTAGAAACATTGTCATTACTAGTGTCATTGTAAAGAAACATTGTTATTGATAATTATTGGTATCATGAGTGAAGAAGGTGTATCTGATATTGATAAAAGAGCAGCCGAAGTAGGTGAAGAATTGTTACCACCGAAATCTAGAAAACTATACGAGCAGCAGTACGATGCTTTTAAAAAGTGGTGCCGCTTAAAAAATGTGAGACAACCTACTGAAAATGCGCTGTTAGTCTACTTCGATGATAAATCAAAAGCGGTTTGTGCCTCAACTCTCTGGGCACATTACTCAATGCTGAAATCGGTTATTAACATTAGAGAAGATATTGATATAAGTAAATTTCCAAAATTATTAGCTTTTTTGAAGAGAAGAAATGAGGGATTTAAGCCAAAGAAGTCAAGAATTCTCACGTCTGAGCAGGTAGATCAGTTCTTACGGGAGGCTCCGGATGATAAATATTTAATGCTTAAGGTAAATTTGGAAATTTGTTTATATTCAGAAATTTTAAGAAATCAATTTTTTTGTAGGTTGCACTTATTTTGGGCGTTGCGGGAGCTTGTCGTGGAAAAGAGTTGGTTGATTTAGAAATCGACGATGTGAGAGATTTGGGCGATTCCTTCCTAATTGCGATTAGAAACACCAAAAATAAAATTGACCGAAATTTTGTGATCAAAAATTCAGAAAACAGTGCCATCAGTTTTGTGGCGATATTTCGGAAATATGTGGCATTGCGAAAGACAGGGACAACTCATTCAAAATTTTTTGTTCAATACATCAACAAAGAATGTACTACGCGAGTAGTAGGAAAAAACATGTTTGGTACAATTCCACGGCAAATAGCAGCTTTCTTGAAATTAGAAAATGCGACGTCTTATACGGGACATTGTTTTAGACGCACATCTGCGTCTTTGTTAGCTGATTCGGGAGCAACAATAGACGTGCTGAAGAGACATGGAGGATGGAAATCCTCCAACGTGGCCGAGGGATATATTGAATCGTCTATTAAAAATAAACAAAAAATTTCAGATAAAATATTTGGTCAAGTCGCCGATTCGTCCACTATAGTTATGCCACAGTCCTCATTCTCGCTTCCTGTTTCCGCAGGATCTTCGAAACAAACACCAGTTCAATATGAAAAGGACCTATCTGTTACTCGTCAGTTACCTGCTGCATTAACCCAGGAAAGACTGGTCAATATGACGAACTGTCACAATATTAATTTGAATATTAACGTTAATTACCATTCTAATTAATTATATTTTTCAATAAAATATCCCTTAAATTCGTTTGTTTGTGATTTAATCGTTCCGGGAGTTTCGTCAATATTTAATCCCGGAGGGATTAAATGTGACACTTTAGTACCTGTCACAAGGGAGTGAAGTTGTCACTTTAGGCCCGGAAGTACGAAAAATATTTTTAAGGCACTGCGGTTCGTATTGACCGTATAGGCAATTTTGATGTAATGTCAAAAAAATATAAAAATGGAATGTCAGTCAAGTTCAAGTAAAAGTTTTTGTAGATATTGTCCTGTAGTTACGTTTGTAGAAAAAATATTGTATGATATGCATGTTAAAAAGTACATTTTTAAGGCACTCGTGAATTGCAGAACTCGCTATCGCTCATTCTGCAAACTCTCACATGCGTGCCTTAAACGTGTACTTTTAACACTTATATCATAAATAACTATTATAAAATCTATATTTAATTAAAAAAAGGATTTTTATAATTAAAGAATTTTAAAAAAGGACTAATTTTTGTGATTAATGGTTTAGAGCTGACTACAAAAAATTCTTTTATCTTGTGGACTTATTAATATTTCATACTGGGTATACATTAGCTTTATAGGCTCCGTTATTATTAACAGTAAAGGATGCGAAGATGAGATTAAAAAAAACATCTTGCAATCCGTCGACGCATCACAATGGCCAGATCAGCAACAGCAAAACTCATAAAAATATGAAAAACACTAACATTACAAAAAAAAAACACAAAATTAGGCCTTGTTCGAGCATTGGTATTTCATATCGCCACATACGCTTCAGAAGCATGGATGATCAAAAAAGCCGTAACGTATTTGAAATGTAGGTCTACCTAACCGTCGAATGTTGCACATACAATGGACGGCACATCGTACAAAAATAATTCAATACTATGCTCCGAGAATAATTTCTATAAGGTGACGCGTACACTATTTTGACCAATTTTGATTGACGAGTGACAATGAATTACCGTCTTTAAAAATTGTCAGAGTATAGCGGAACTTAACATAAAAACTGGACTCACAAAAATTCTCATTCTAATTAATTCTCATTCAAACCAAAATATACTGAGATATTTTGGGCATATAACTAAAAGCAGAGAAAGCATGGAACGAATACGATAGTTAAAGGCAACGTAGCGGGCAAGAGATCCAGAGGAAGATCTCCAGTACGATTGTCTGACCAAATAAAGGAACATGGCTGGTTACTCATTCTCCGAAGCAATGTTATAATTGAAATATAACTAATTATTGTTTTTTATCTCAATCAGCAGTTTTCAATATTATTCTTTACATATTTTTTATATTGTGCCGGCCTTGACAGTGTTTGATTTTCTGATGTATTTTGATAAGTGGGAGCTTTACGCCTCGAAATATTAGTAAGGCTCATAACAACAACCATAAAAAGAACCATTGGTTTGTAAGTGGCTCTAAGCGATATATCTGTTATATCTTGATATTTTCTGGACCAGTAAGTTTATTGCGTGGGACAGCTATTTTTAGTGCCCGCAAGGTAAACGAAAGTAAGTTTTTCTTGTCGTCATGAGTTGTTATAATAGGCTCTCTTGTTTTATTCCCCTTAATCTTCTCTTCCCTTTAGTAGAAGGCTAACAAGCTATTGGATTTGGAATTATCTTTGAAAGCTCCTTGAACACTCAAAAATTATCAGAAAACGTGAAGGAAAAATAAAAAATAAGTTTCTAAAATATTCAAGTGAATTAAAGGAAAACATTAATTATTTAAAACAATAGCACAAATTGATACACCTCTTGTTTAAACTTATAGTACCTACAACGCAAATATTTTTCCATTTTGATCAAACCTAGACATAACCGACATTTTTAATTCTGAATAAAAAACGCCAAAGAAGATCAAAGTCGGACAAATGCAAACTTCTTTGGTATTCGGGTGCCTCCAAACCTGTCTACTTTATCAGCAATAAAATACTATATGAAGTCTTTTATACCCAATAAAATACATTGTCGGTACTGTAAAAGTGCACCGCTTCAGTAGTGGATAAATATTTTTAAAGCATTTAAGCTTTTTAAAACAAAAAATGTACATATATTTTTTATAAGCTGAAAGTAGAACAGGCCGGTCTTTGATTAAAAAATGTAGGAATTTGCGGTATATTATTTAGAACTTAATACAGGTGCAATTTTCTTTAAAAATAATGATAATAAAATTGATACCAATAAAAAAATTTGATTCTTTGATGTTTTCTTTTTATATTGTACTATGAATTTATTTATGCGTGTCTTGTGGTGCTTTTCACGTTTCTACAATAGCAAAATACGACTACTCATTACTATAAATTGAATAAAAGAAGTGAACAAGATAATAATACTAAATTGAGGAAACTGAAAATAAATAAAATTCTCAAAGTATTGTTAAACGTTCAATTTAGTGATAATTTAAAGCTTACCACACAATAATTTTATATCACGAAGAACATCATTAACAATCTACCAAAATCTTCTCTACAAAAAAAGACAAGTATTAAAAACACATTAGAAGAGAGATTTTCTCCTATAATTATTTATTTCTATTCAGTATCAAAATACATAGGTTAAGTGGTTATAATAGCCTCGATATACAGCTCATATTTAATTAAATATAATTTTAAAGCTATACCTTTATTAAAGGTCGATTTTATTTTTCACTTAAGAAAATAGAATTAACCGTACCATGAGGTGATTACTAAAATTTCTAGACACACTAAAAGCACTATTCACTAATCTGTGTTAAATATTTATTACAAACTTATAACAAAAATACAACAGAAAATTATAGAATTACTGCAAGATTCATAGTGGTACAGTTACAAAAACGCCCCATGTATTGCTTCTGTAAGCATACGTATCACATTTTAATGCTTTTTTTACGCGTTTCTAAAAATACCAGGAAGCTGTTATAAATTAAATTAAAAGTACGGAAATTAACATATTATATTACTCCCCAAAATTTGTATCCATGTAGATTTTTCTTGATTCTTTCGCTATCTTCCAATTCAGATTTAAAAGTATACTGCTGTTCGTACAATTTCTGATTATCGAAAAATTGACACATTTTATAATCTCAAAGGGAAAATGCCACAGTTTCAGATGTTTCGACCATAAAAAATTTCGGTTATATTTTTAAGTAAATATGTCTGACTTTATTTCCACTGCTTCGGTTGATGGACTAAAAAATATTTGTCAATATTTATTTATTTTTCAGAGATCACTGGTATGGAATTTTAATATTTTTCAGGCAGAAATCTTTTTTGATATCTTGTCTTTCGTCGAATAAAGAATATCTAAAGCAATGAGACAATATTAATATAAGCTTTTAGCAATATATGTATAGTAAAACCAGTCAAAGACATAATGTATGTAGGTGCATTGGCGTTATTTAAAAGGAAAAGAGAACTGAATAGATTTGAAAAAGCAACGAAGCTGGAGTACTTAGGATTAATAATAACAAATGGTAAAAGTAAATGAAAACAAACAGATAAAAAATTACGAAAAAGAAGCAGAACAGTGAGATGAGTAAATGTGATATTAAAAGCAAAAAATGTGTTAGCGATAGCAAAATACACACATCGCAAAAGTCTAAGGATATTTTAATAATTTGACAATACCAATGACAGAAATTTCATGACCATATAAATTTGCTTGTACTGAAATTGTTGATACAGACACTCACTTCTTATCGAAAAAAAAAATTGTAAAACTGATAGCAATACTTGTTTTAGAATGTTTTTTATAAGGGAAAAAAATTGACATTTTTATGTTTTGTTTATTTTTAATTTTAGTCCCTTTATACCATTCTTTCTTAATAGGTGAGTTAAAGATATTGTCTTTTTACCATGCAACGACAACATTTAACGTTGGACGAGATGAATAGAGCCGTGAGCCTCCTTCAAGCTGGTATGCGACAAACTCAAATTGCTGACCAGCTGGGTGTCTCCCAAAGCGTCGTAAGTCGTTTGTGGCGTCGGTTTAGTGACACTGGGAGTCCAGCCGAGCAACATCCAGGACGTGGTCACTCTACAAGCGTAGTTCAAGACCGATATTTAATTTTAAATTCCAGAAGGCAGCCAACAATCACAGCACCCGAACTGTTTAATGAATTACAGCTTGCACATAATGTAACAATTAGCCGCAATACTGTGAGGAATCGTCTCCATGAAGCCAATCTTCGTAGTCGGCGACCACTGAGATGTCCACCTCTATCTAGAGGCAATCGCGCTGCAAGATTAACCTGGTGTCAAGAGTTTCAGAATTGGACTGACAATGACTGGGCCACAGTTTTGTTTAGTGACGAGTCTAGATATGGATTTCATCCAGATTCTCGTCGGACAAGAGTTTGGAGACGATCCAGAAATGGAGAACGATTACGACATATTCAAGAAGTGTATGCATACAGAGGTGTTACGTGGCTTTCTCAGAAGTCAGCAATATTTGCACACTATTTTTGAACCTGTTGTGCGCCCGTTTTCTGCTACTGTTGGAGAAAATTTTTACTTTATGTATGATAACGCTCGATCACATGTTGCGCATATTGTAACAAACTGGTTGTATAACGAAGGTATTGATGTATTGCCGTGGCCAGCACAATCACCGGACTTGAATCTCATTGAGCATGTATGGGACATGCTCCAACGAAGAATTACTCCACATATGGGCAATATCTACAATGAGTTTCAATTAAAAGAGCTTCTGAGAGAACAATGGACACAACTACCTCAAACAGACATTAACAATGTGATTCGGAGCATGAACAGTAGATGTAGAGCTGTGATAAACCAACGTGGTGGCCATACTTTATTTTAAGTTTATATTTCGTATTTTTGACATTTTATGGTGGTATGTGAAACATGAGTGATTTGCAATATATTTTTTTGCTCCAATTTTCTGTTTTTATTTTGCAATTTATGGTTTTTGACATAATAAACAACAATTTAAACTACAAATTTTGTATTACTTTTTTAAGTTGATTACAGATAAACAAAATACGTCTATTTATAAAAATATCCCTAGACTTTTGCGTTGTGTGTATGTTAGGAAAAGAAACATAAATTATGAACCAGCAAGAGGAGAAGAGATAGATATCTGAGAACGATAGCTTTTAAGAAAACTATTTAAAAGAGAACAAACTAGAACAAACAAAAATGAGGAAGTATTGAGTATGTAGGGGAGACCAAACATAACAGTGAAAATACGAGCTCAAAAAACTAGATGGCTGAATCACATTATTCGAATACCACAAAGAAATATTGCACGAATACTACGTGAGAGAGAAATAGGGAGAAACAGAAGAGGACGCCAAAGAAAGAGATGGTTGGAAGCAGTATAGAAAGGTCTGGACAAAATCGGCAAGAGAGGGAACTTTTCCTCTCCCATGTCTGAATCTTCTTTTCTGAATATTTGTTCAGTTCCTACAATTCGCATCTGTACAATATGACCGGTCTTATGACAGTTCTACAGAGCCTCTCTTTGATTTTCCTTGAGATAGCTTCGGATTTTGACAGATTGTTGAACGCTCTTTAAATTCTGCTTTCTTTTATTGATCAGCCCTCGATTTCTCCAGATTTGTCATCATCATTCTCTTTGCCTTATCCCTATGCGGGGTCGGCTGCCCTAATTGCATTTCTCCATACAATTCTATCTTGAGTCATATCAATATTAATCCACTTTACCAACATGTCCTGCTTAATCGTCTCCCCCCACGTCTTCTTTGGTCTTCCTCTCCTACTCCTTCAAGGAATCTGCACTTCAGCAATTCTTCGTATTGGGTGATTAGCGTCTCGACGTTGAACGTGACCAAACCATCTCAACCTATGCTCTCTCATTTTGGCATCAATTGGTGCCACACATAGACCTCCCCTAATATACTCATTTTTAATTTTATCCTTTTTTGTCACTCCACTCATTCATCTAAGCATTCTCATTTCCTCCACATGCATTCGTTGTTCCTCTTTCTTTTTCACTGCCCAACATTCAGTTCCGTACATCATAGCCGGTCTTATGGATGTTTTATAGAATTTTCCCTTCAACTTCATTGGAATGTTCCTGTCACACAGCACACCACTCGCTTCCTTCCACTTCATCCATCCAGCCCTAATTCTACAGCATGCATCTCCATCTATTTCTCCATTACTCTGTAATACCGATCCCAGGTACTTAAAACTATTGCTTTTTACAATCAGTTCACCATCCAAAGATACCATGTTATTTGTAGTAACTTAATCTTTAAATGAACATTGCAAATACTCTGTCTTTGTCCTACTAAGTTTTAAACCTTCTTCCTCCAGAGCTTGTCTCCACTGCTCCAGTTTTTGTTCTAAGTCTCTTTCACTATTTCCTACTAACAAGACATCATCAGCATACATTAAGTACCATGGAATGTTACCCTGTAGTTTCGCTGTTATCTGGTCCAAAACTAATGAGAATAAATACGGACTAAGCACCGAGCCCTGGTGTAATCCTACTTTCACATGAAATTTATCAGTCTCTCCCACACCTGTCCTAACACTAGTCGTTACTCCCTCATACATATCTCTCACAATCTTTACATATTCACCAGGGACTCCTTTCTTATTGATTGCCCACCACAGAATCTCTCGAGGAACTCTATCATATGCTTTCTCAAGATCAATGAATACCATATGAGCGTTTGTTTCTTTACTCCTGGATGTTCCGTACATCATAGCCGGTCTTATGGATGTTTTATAGAATTTTCCCTTCAACGTCATTGGAATGTTCCTGTCACACAGCACACCACTCGCTTCCTTCCACTTCATCCATCCAGCCCTAATTCTACTGCATGCATCTCCATCTTTTCTCCATTACTCTGTAATACCGATCCCAGGTACTTAAAACTATTGCTTTTTACAATCAGTTCACCATCCAAAGATACCATGTTATTTGTAGTAACTTAATCTTTAAATGAACATTGCAAATACTCTGTCTTTGTCCTACTAAGTTTTAAACCTTCTTCCTCCAGAGCTGGTCTCCACTGCTCCAGTTTTTGTTCTAAGTCTCTTTCACTATTTCCTACTAACAAGACATCATCAGCATACATTAAGCACCATGGAATGTTACCCTGTAGTTCCGCTGTTATCTGGTCCAAAACTAATGAGAATAAATACGGACTAAGCACCGAGCCCTGGTGTAATCCTACTTTCACATGAAATTTATCAGTCTCTCCCACACCTGTAATAACACTAGTCGTTACTCCCTCATACATATCTCTCACAATCTTTACATATTCACCAGGGACTCCTTTCTTATTGATTGCCCACCACAGAATCTCTCGAGGAACTCTATCATATGCTTTCTCAAGATCAATGAATACCATATGAGCGTTTGTTTCTTTACTCCTGGATTTTTCCATCAACTGCCTTATAATGAAAATTGCATCTGTTGTTGATCTAACCTGCATAAAGCCAAACTGATTCTAGAATATTTCGGTCTCTTCACGTATCCGTCTATCAATGACTCTTTCCCATTTCTCCAGATTTGTCATTTCTACCATTAGATAAGTAAAATTTTTCGTGCAAAGTTTAGTTTATGTTTTTCCGAAAGGACAGTTAGTTTTTGTTTATTTTTTCTTTTCTCTGTCTTTTAGCCCATTTCTCCGGAGTATAAAGAGCTAAAAGAGTTTTTAAATCTTGTTACGAGGAAATAGTTAGTCTGTGAAAGCTAAGTATTGGAGTACCTACCTGGTGTATGTGGTGTACATGGATCCAAACGGTTTTCGTATCTTTATAAATTTCATTTTTATCTGTTCTGCTGACTTTTTACATACACTTCGTCAAAACTAGAAATCCCTTTTAGAAACTCTACAATCGGCACGTCTATTTGATGCGCAGCAATGTTACCGAAAATTATCTTAGTGGGAGAAGTAAACTCAATCTGTAAACTACGTTTAAAAATTACTTACTTTCTCTGTCTGCTCTCTGTGCCGATGGTCAAAATTTAGACGTCATTCTTATGTGCCTATACTAAAATTTCAATAAGCTATGCAGGAGATGTAAATATTAGTTGACAGCGATGTCGTCATCAGCAACATAGAGATATTTTTGGCTAACAGTTACTTGTATAATCGGTTAAATTATTCATTAATTTAATCAATAGTATTATTTTTTGACTACCTATGTATTCATACTACACAATAAAAACTAATAATCGAGAAAATAGGAAAAATGGTCAAGTGATTTTAATAAAATATTGTTACTACTGAACGAGTAGATAAATTTTGAACATTTTTAACAACTAAAATCGTTGTTTACGTCGATTACTGGAATATAGTATAGTCTTGACAAGTAATCCGTAAATATTTTTCAGCAACTGGGTTATAAAGAACACGTTAAATATTCTTCAGGTAAATAATATGCAGAAGCTGTTTTTTTAATTTACAATGTTGGCATAGAAGTTAAAACTAGAGCTAACACGCTACAAAGAATTTAGATAAAACTGAAACAATCATAAATTGTTCTGCTGCGGATAAAATTTATACGCCCCATGCCATGGCACAGCATTATGTACATAAAGTTAAATATGAGTAAAAAAGATCAAAGCTTTAAGAGCACAGAGTAGCAATGAACAGGTAGCAACAAACGCGTTCCAAGATTGCGGCTGTAATTTTGAATATTTTGTCGAGATATTTGGCACACATATTCGTAATATAATAAATAATGGCGATACAGAGCCCAATTTCAGAAATATGTTAGTATGTGGAAATTACTCTATAACTAAATAAAATATTGCAAAAAGGAGCCTTTACCGCCATTAAAAAGACAAAAAAATTAACTTTCTTCAAATAAACTTTTTTATCTCGTGCCTAGATTTTGTGTCACATTGGAACTACTAAAAATCGATTTTTTTATAACAAGAAATCGAACGTCACTGACTTGGCAACATTTCGCGCCTATGTGTATAAAAATTATTGTTTTTAATAGTATAAACGTCACTTTCAGTGTCGAATTACCGACGCAATGTTGCCTCACTTTTGAAAGTTCGCAGAACTTTCGCAATCTTGGACCGCGTTTGTTGCTACCTGTTGATCGCTACTGTTTGCTCTTAATGAATTTTATTTATGTTTTGGTAATAATTTTAAATAACGGCCTATAAATGCAAATACGATTTTTATTATGATATTTCTATTATATATTATATATAAATATAAATCTCTTCATTTAGTTCATACCAAAATTCCGCTATTTAAAAGAGTTTTTGGATGTTGAACAGCGTAAAATGCTTTACCTGTCTCTAGTACAATCTCATCTTGTATATGAGATTTTAGGATGGGGTGGAGTAGCTGATTGCCATCTGGTGACCCTTCAAAATACTCAGAAATGGTTCCTTAAACTAATATATGGAAAACGAAAAATTTATCCCTCAGACCAACTTTTTCATGAAACTCAGGTTCTTGATGTTCGGCAATTGTACTGCTTAGAGTTACTTAAAAATATTGTAACAAAATAATTATTGACCTACCCTCGTATACCAGCTCCCGCCTCCGCACAGACAGAACACTATCGATGTTTCGAGATACGCCGATGCAGCGCCGATGACGTGCAAGCGGTCACATGGACATAGCTGGAGATATATAGATATTTCTGGAATATCTGTATCGCATATATAAATAGGACATATTTGTAAATAGAGTTAGTCTTAAGCTAAAGTTTGTAAAGTAAACTTGTATAGATAAAAAATAAAGTCGTATATAAATTACGAACCGCTAGTTTTATTGTAATTAGAAGTATTACAGTAAATAACCGCTACAGTGGTGTTAACGGTGTGGAGTGTAAATAAATGAAAAGTGAAAAAAAGACTTTTTAACTTTATTCGTCGGGAATAATCGGAGTGCGTTAATTGTTCGGTATTCGGAAAGACTTTTGAACTTTATTCGTCGGGAATAATTGAAGTGCGTTGATTGTTCGGTATTCGGAAAGACTTAGACATTTTGAAAAGTACGTGTGTGCCGACCAAAGATGTTGCTACAAGAACTGACCATAAAACAGCTCCGTGAACAATTAGAAGAGTACGAATTAGACAGCAGTGGGTGCAAGATAGTCCTACAAGCACGACTCAAGGATGTCCTCACGAAGAACGGAGATGACCCAGAGACGTTCCACTTCCAGTCAGCAGAACAAGCAATCTTATCGAAATTAAAAACTGTTTCTGAAACGATCGATGATACTTCTAAGATAAATAATGAGAAATTCGAAACCATTTCTCAAAAGATCGATGAAACTTCTAAAAAAAGCGACGATAAATTCGAAAACGTTGCTAAAAATTTGACGAGACTTCTCAAGAAATTAAAGAAGTTTGTAGACAGAGCAACGAGAAATTTGAAAGTGTTTCTCAAGTAATTAAAGACGTTTGTAGACAGAACGACGAGAAATTTGAAGAGGTTTCTAGAACATTCGATAAGATACAGAAAAGCGTAGACGACAGTAAAGAAATGTTAGAAGAGAAGATCAAACAACTAGAGACTATGGTAACCAATACGAAAGTGCTACCTTCAGTTAATGCAGTAGTTTTGGCCGTAGAAGAGAAGATCAAAGAATTAGAGAGCATGATAACCGATACAAAAGTGCAACCGTCAGTTCATGCAGTAGCTTTAGATCCTGTAGTGAAAGATGAACTACCGAGAGACGAAATGTCGCACAATATCAGATTCAAATTACCACCATTTGATGGAAAGTCCTCTTGGTCCATATATCTTAGACAATTTGAAGCTATTGCGACCGCCAATCATTGGACCGAACAGGAAAAGGCTGTTTCCTTGACTGCTGCTTTACGAGGTGATGCTGCAGATATATTAAGGTCAATTCCCAAGGGTCAAGAAAATTGTTACCAGACCTTGTTCACTCGTCTAGAAAAACGCTATGGAGATGCCCATCTACAACAAGTATACAAAGCACAACTGCGAAGTAGAAGTCAACGAGCAAGTGAGAATCTGCAAGAATTTGAAGCAGATGTGGCTCGTGTGGTGCGGTTGGCTTATCCAGAGGTGCCAGACAGCGTTTTAGAAGAAATTGCAGTAGATACCTTCGTCAATGGGCTGAAAGATAATGAACTACAGAAAGCTTTACGACTAGCAAGACCGAAAGTTTTAGATGAAGCACTTGCTATTGCATTGGAACACGAAACGGCTAGTCAAACTTCACGAGGCCATAGAGTAAGAACCATTGAAGAAAGTGACGAACACAACGATGAACGTCTGGAGGAAATTATACGGAGAGTATTAAGTAATCAGATGCCAAAGAGACGCGAGCCTAGATGTTGGAATTGTGGAGACGTAGGCCACATTCGTCGTAATTGTAAGAAGATCGTACAGCCGTCGGAAAACTAGAGCGGGTCGACACCAAGGGGCAACTGCCGACCTCGAGAACTAGAGCCCCCATAGTAACTGTCAACCTTACGTCCTCCGGTGGAATCCACAACTTATACATCGAAGGTCGTATCAGTAATAGATGTAGATCATTTTTGGTGGATACAGGTGCAACGAGAACTATCGCACGTCCAGATGTAGTACGAGACCATAATAAATTATCACCTGCAACAGTAAAGCTTAGAACAGCGACTGGTGAGCTAATTAATACATATGGCGAGGCTAATATGTCAGTATCCATTGGCCAGACCACAGTTGAACATCAAGTATTAATTGCCGAGATCTCCGACGAATTCATATTGGGGATGGACGTACTAAGGAAAGTGGGGGCAATATTGGATGTTCAAAATGGAGTTCTCAAGATCAATGGTGAAGAGTTGCCCTTTCACGACGACAAAGAAGATGTCATCCGCTTACTTACTACATGCGACGTAACCATACCCGGTAATAGTGAGAAAATTCTGATGACCATGCTTGATGGACACTGCCGAGAGGGAAGTTTAAGGATGGTCGAAGATGTGGATAATGTCGAGTTCCTAACGGCGAAAACTTTGGTAAAAGTTCGAGATGTGATCCCTGTAAGAGTTATGAATTTAAGGGAAACTGCTATCAAGTTAAGTAGAGGAGCTTTGATCGGGCAGTGTGTTCCCGTGGCTTCAATTTGCTCTGTGAATACCAATGAGAAATCATCGAAGGCGAAGTATCCAAAGGAGCTTGTTGAGATGATCATTGAAAGATGCCAAGATCTTGATCATGAACGAACGGAAAAAGTGACATCTATGCTGATAGAGTATCAAGATGTTTTTGCTATTGACACGAAGGATAAGGGAAAAACAAGCATAGTAACGCATAAAATAAATACCGGAGACGCTCAGCCAATCAGACAACGGCCTAGACGACTTCCATTTGCGAAAAGAGATGAAGCCGAAGAGATTATCAAGGATATGGACAAACAAGGGGTAATTGAACCATCGAACAGTCCATGGACATCACCAGTAGTTCTGGTAAAGAAGAAAGATGGTTCAACGCGTTTTTGTATCGACTACCGCCAGCTCAATGCGGTAACAAAAAAAGATAGTTATCCTTTGCCCAGAATAGACGATACATTGGATACTCTCTCCGGTTCTCGTTGGTTTTCCACACTCGATTTAAAAAGTGGATATTGGCAAGTAGACATGGAGCCAGCCGATCGGGAGAAAACCGCATTTTCGATAGGATCAGGGCTTTGGCAGTTTACGGCTATGCCGTTTGGTTTATGTAATGCCCCTGCCACATTTGAAAGATTAATGGAGGCAGTTTTAAGAGGTCTAACATGGAAAACATGCCTGGTTTACTTGGATGATGTAATTGTGGTTGGAAGGTCCTTTGATGAACATGCCAAGAATCTAATAGACGTCTTTCAACGATTGAGGGCAGCGAACTTGAAGTTAAGTCCGAAGAAATGTCACATGTTTCGACGAGAAGTTAAGTACTTAGGACATATTGTATCGAGTAATGGTGTAACAGCTGATCCTGAAAAGATTGATGCAATTAAAGATTGGCCAGTACCAAAAGATAAACATGAAATTAGAAGTTTCCTTGGCCTATGTACATATTACCGACGATTTGTCAAAGGATTTGCCAATATCTCCAAGCCCCTAACAAAGTTGACGGAGGAGGGCAAAGAATATACATGGAGTGAGGAGTGTCAAAAAGCTTTCGAACAACTACAAAGGGCTCTGATCAGTGCACCGATATTAAGCTACCCGGGACAGGCAGGAAAATTTGTTTTGGATACCGATGCTAGCAACAGTGCCATAGGAGCTGTTCTCTCACAAATCCAGGATGGACAGGAAAAAGTCATCGCTTATTTCAGCAAAGTCCTGTCGAAACCAGAAAGAAACTATTGCGTTACCAGAAGAGAACTGCTGGGTGTAGTGAAGGCTTGCGAACATTTCCATAAATACTTGTACGGCAGAAAGTTCCTTCTTCGAACAGATCACGCTGCTCTAAAATGGCTCATACAATTCCGTAATCCAGAGGGCCAGATGGCAAGATGGTTGGAACGACTTCAAGAATATGATTATGAGATAGAACACAGGGCCGGAAGAGTTCATTCAAATGCTGATGCCCTTTCGAGACGACCATGCAGTGCAAATTGTAATCACTGTGCCAAATTAGAGGAACGATTTTGCCCCGTGAGACGAACCACCGTCGTTAATGAGCAATGGCAGCCACAACAGTTACAAGAAGCCCAAGAAGACGATCCATGTATAAAAAGAGTATTGGATTGGATGCGTCGAGGTGAGAGACCTAGTTGGCAAAACATTAGTGCATGTAGTCCGGAAGTCAAGGCCTACTGGAGCCAATGGAATTGCCTGATACTAAAAGATGATCTTCTGTACAGAACCTTTGAGAACGATGATGGTACAGAATCTAAGCTTCAGTTGATTGTACCTAAAAGTAAAGTGTCAGAAGTATTGCGTCAGTTGCATGACGGTACATCAGGTGGACACTTTGGTATTACGAAGACTCTGCAAAAGGTTCGAGAACGGTTCTATTGGGTGAACTGTAAAGATGATGTAAGAAGATGGTGCCGGAAATGTGAACTGTGTGCATCCGGTAATGGTCCAGTTGGTAAAAAGAGAGCACCCATGAGACAGTACAATGTTGGAAGTCCTATGGAAAGAGTAGCAATCGACATTGCAGGTCCATTTCCAGAAACCGATGCTGGAAATAAATACATTCTGGTAGCCATGGACTATTTTACGAAATGGACCGAGGCCTATGCATTACCGAATCAATAAGCTGCTACCGTTGCAGAGGTACTTGTTAAAGAATTCTTCAGCCGATTTGGTGTTCCCTTGGAGATCCACTCCGACCAAGGGCGAAACTTTGAGTCAGCTCTTTTCCAAAACGTTTGTAAATTGATTGGTGCCAATAAGACCAGAACAACACCCCTGCATCCTCAATCAGATGGAATGGTCGAGAGGATGAACCGAACGATGGGTAAACACTTGTCCAAAGTTGTATCTGAACATCAGCGAGATTGGGACCAACACATTCATTTATTCCTGATGGCCTACCGCTCGGCCGTGAATGAAACTACAGGTCAAACACCAACCTGCCTGATGTTGGGTCGTGAAGTTCGTTTGCCCTGCGACCTAGAGTTTGGCTGCAGACCTTCCGAGGAATATGTTGCAGGCGAAGAATACGTAGACCGCCTGAAGTTACGAATGAACAACATTCATGAACTTGCCCGACAACACATCCAGATAGCCAGTGACAGAATGAAAGATCAATATGATTCTCGCTGCAAGAATGAAAGCTTCGAAGTAGGTGATCTTGTCTGGCTTTATAATCCACAACGTCATCGAGGCCTGTGTCCTAAACTGCAAAGACAATGGGAAGGTCCGTATGAAGTTAAGAAGAAAATAAATGACGTAATATACAGAATTAAGAAGTTACCAAACGGTAAACCAAAAGTTATTCACATAAATCGTCTTGCACCATATGCTGGCTCAAATGAAACAGAGGAAGCCCGAGTCCTCCAACAGGAGATGAAAGATGCACCACAGCCAAGTTTTAAGGAATTTATGTCCAATTACGCAGAAAGAAAGAGTGCTAGATTCGGCGTGACCACAGAAGTTCAGCAAGATCTGTTTGGTGTTCCAGAAAACGTCTCTCTAGCCCACTGTGTTGCACAAGACCTCGAGATGACTAAAGGAATCTCATCCGTATTCAATAGAAAGTTCGGCCGCCTGGACGAGTTAAGGAATCAACAACCTAAAATTGGAAGAGTATTGCGATTGGAAGATGGTCCTCGATCTTTGCTGTATATAGTGACCAGGAAGTCTTATACGGACACGCCAAGCTACGAGAACATATGGCGTGCTCTAACTAATTTGAAGAAAATGGTCTGTAATTATGACATCAAAGATTTGGCTTTACCAAAAATTGGCCATGCAGTAGAAAATCTGGATTGGAAGATTGTGAGAAGCATGCTGGAAGTGATCTTCAGAGAAACTGGCGTACGGATTACTGTGTGTTGCATGAACCCGAAGATGTCATACCCTTCAAAGACAGTAGACTGTTACTTCTTTTCTAGGGGTGTATGCAGAGCTGGAGAATCCTGTAGATTCCGCCATCCTGGGCCATCTAGAGTTGCTGATCGGGACGCTCAGATCTTAAGAGGGGAGCAGTGTAACAAAATAATTATTGACCTACCCTCGTATACCAGCTCCCGCCTCCGCACAGACAGAACACTATCGATGTTTCGAGATACGCCGATGCAGCGCCGATGACGTGCAAGCGGTCACATGGACATAGCTGGAGATATATAGATATTTCTGGAATATCTGTATCGCATATATAAATAGGACATATTTGTAAATAGAGTTAGTCTTAAGCTAAAGTTTGTAAAGTAAACTTGTATAGATAAAAAATAAAGTCGTATATAAATTACGAACCGCTAGTTTTATTGTAATTAGAAGTATTACAGTAAATAACCGCTACAATATTTATAAAGATAAAATTCCTCTTAAAGTAAAAGTGTCAAATTATGAAACAAGAAGAAAATTGAATGTCGAATGTCTTCACACTTTAAAAACAATCACATAACGGTCAATTAAATATTTTGCTCCAAGAATATACAATCAATTGCCCATAAATTTTAAACATATCAAAAATTTTTGTTTGTATAAAAAATTTGTTACTGCTTGGGTAAAAGAAAACAGGGAGTTGTGTAACAATTTAATAAATTTAAATTATACTAGATAAACAAAAAACATAGAAATTTTATTAGAAACTGTAAAACAAAATAATGATTTGTAAAAAAAAACAATAAACATAAACTTGTCAATATTAGACAGATTAAGTCAACAAGCATGTTTATGCTTTTAAGACTTTTTTTTACGTTTATTTTAGTGTAAGTAAACCGAAATTGTAAATTATTGTACTAACTATTAATTTGAATAATAGTACATTGTTTACCGGGTAGGAAAAGCTTAACATTCCTGGACGACTGTGAAGATTGCTAAGTCGAGGCGCAAGCCGAGACTTAGCAACACAGAGTCCAGGAATGTGGCTTTTCCTACGAGGTAAACATACTATTTTTCCGCAAATCGTTTAAAATTCGACAGATATTGATTGATTTAAAAAAAACGCGATAATTTTATTCCCAAATAAATGGTGCTTTGAAATTCCTAATAAAATTACTTGGGTTACTATGGAAACGTATTGAGGTTGAATTGTCAAACTTGACAATGTTTTCTATCATTTATGTAGAACACTAACAACTGTACGGAAATATCATTTCCTTACAGTAAGGAAATGACATTTCCTTACAGTAAGGAAGTCCTGACTTTTTCTTCAAGAAATTTTGACAGGAATGTCAAAATTTCCTGGCGATTTGCGGAAAACGTATATTATTATTATTATTATTATTATTTGTCTTTTGGTTGCAATTTAATTTTAGAGTTTTGTTCTTCATAAAGTCCTTAAAAATTTGGTTATTTAAGGAATTTACAACTGTGTCCACTATATAATTAATCAATTACTGACGTATTAGGTTGTTCACTCATTGTATTGTATACATGAAAAACGAGTTAAAAAGAAGAAGAACTGCACGAAAAAAATTTCTTAAGATAAGGTAGGCTAAGTAAGACTTCTAAGATATGAGGTAGATATGTATAATAAAATCAAAGTCAAATGGATTGGTAAATTCAGAAAATTTATTGGCAATTAATGAATACAAAATCAAATACATAAAAAATATACAATAGTAGGGGAGGAAAGTATGCTAAATTTGCAGTTACTTGAGCGTTATAGGACCTATTTGGTTGTGAAGAGTAGGTCCTAAAACCAAAAAAGCTAAGTTTTCTATAAAGTGGGGGATTTCCAGTTTTTTAATTTAATTTTCCATTTCCAACAATCCTTTTTTCTGATTACAGCGCCATCTATCCATAATTTAAAGAATCCAAATCTGCAATAAAAATTGGGGGCTCCTATTTAAGATTTTAAGGTAACCCCCCACCTCACCTCCGTGGGGGATCGTGTTTGGTGCCATTCGATAGATTTTTCAAAAATATTAAATATGTACGTGTATTTTGGAGTTTTTTGATCTGATTTTCATTTCGAGAAATATCACAGAATTCGTATTTAAAATTTTAAATTTACCCCCACCCCTCCCAGTGGGGGTAGTGTTTGGTATCATTCGATAGATTGTGAAACTACGCCCCGCTCAAATCGTCAGATTTTTCAAATATACATACACTCTTTTGCATGTACTTACCTTATCTTAATCTGGCGATTTCGAGTTTTTGTAAGGATAGATTTTTTTCGGACCCCCCTTAACAAACTCCCTGTTATATTATTTATAGAAACTTTTGCAATATCCATTTAATTATCAATGTCGTATATGAAAACGTAAAGTATATAATATTTACCAACTACTAAAACTATTTGAACTGTGCTAGAGTTGTTAGTTGTTAGACAAATTCAATTATGCCTAAAGTTCCGCTCGACTGAAAGTAGAACACCAGAAGGCAAGAAGTCTAGAAAGAACCATAATCATGAGACAGATGCACATTGTGTTTAAGTGTGTGTCATCCAAGAAGTTGAAACTCTTCCGGAAACTTATGTTATCGCATTAACAAGAAAGATAAGAACTGCTTGAGGGATATTATAATAACAAATACTACTAGCTCGTTTGCTGGGGTTGTTTACGTTTATTTCTTGTTGTTCTAGTTCATCAAACAATAAATACGTATATCAGAGAACACAAATATTGCTAAAGAGGCGTTGTGTTTGTTTTCTTTGAGAAAATCGGGTTATTTAATATACAAAGTGTTTTAAACTTGATGGAATGAAAACAAAGATGAATACGATTACTAAATATAGTATGAATAAAATACACACTAATTTAGATAACACTTTTATTTATCAACCCGTTATCCATTATTATTGATTACGAAATCAGTAATGGTGTAAGTTTTAAAAACAAAAAAAAAACAAAGGCCGAATACCTTATTCCAAAAATATGCAACCAAAAATAAGCCAGGATAATCCGATGATATCAAAATCAAACGTAGGTTCCGACAGGAATGGTATACTATCACCCATGCTGTTCAACATATACTCTGAGGAAATCTTTAAAGAATCAGTAGAGGATTGAAGCCGGAATTCTAATTAATGGAAAATGTATCAATAACATCAGATATGTGGACGTCAGAGATATGGACTAAACATTAAGAAAACAAAATGTACGATGATCTCTAAGAAGGAACAGCAATCTAGAGGAATCAGTGTGAACGGTCAACGAATAAAAAGAGTAAATCTTAGACATCTAACTTGGTACTAACTACGAACGTCAATGAAAATTGGTATTTACCATTCCCTAATAATGTAGGATACATAAAACAAGCTCTGCATTTCAAAAAAAGGCTAAGCTATTCAAACGTCATGATTTATCAATACCCATAAAAATCAAGTTACTACGATGTTATATCTTGTATCTCTATACTGTTGTAAGGAGTTGTGTCGTGGACTCAGACGCTACCTGCAAGAAACTTACTTAGACTTTCGAAATGTGGCTTTATCGTCGAATCCTGAAGGTATCTTATACTGTTAACCACAATAAAAACAGCCAAAATCGAATACCCCGGCAACATCACGAGGAACAGTGAAATATATAGATACGGATTGCTGCAACTAATTTTTTAGGGAAAAGTAGAAGGAAAACGAGGACCAGGAAGGCGAAGGATTTCCTGGATGAAAAATCTACTTACGTCATCATTATGTGGCGTTACAGTTCTTTATGAGCCAAAGCCTTCTTCAGAAGAATCCTCCATTCGCCCCTGTCTCTGGCAACTCTTCTCCATGTTCTAATTCCAATAGATTTTAAATCAGTTTCTATGTTGTCTTGGTATCTAAGTCTCGGTCTTCCTCTTGCTCGTTGTCCTATCGGACCTCTTCGGTTCGATAACTTTTTCTGACTATGGCATCTTCCTGTCGTCTGATTACATTACCTATCCATCTAAGGCGTGCTACCTTAATGAATTTTATACATTTTTAACGTCAGGTTCTCCAAAACTTCTATACAACTCAAAGTTGCAACGCCTGCGCCACAAACCTTGTTCTTTTATGCCTCCACACATTTGTCTTAGGATTTTTCACTCAAAACGTTTAAGCAGTTCTTCGTCATTATGTGTAAGTGACCAAGTTTCTGAACCATATGTTAGCACTGGTCTTATTAGTGTTTTGTAGACAGTCAATTTTATTTTTCTAGGTATTTTTGAGGCCGTCTGTCCTCTTAACCCTCTAACCAGCAAGAGGTCACTGAGGGCCATTTCGCTTAATATTTATTTAAACCACAGGTAAAATTAATATAGCCGCAAACTGTTTTGAACGTGTCTAGTTCTTCTAGACACGTTTCAAATGAATTCTAAATTCAATACGTCATATAATTACATTTCTGCCTCAGTTTTGTGCGACAGGTTGAGGTGAACGCAGAACAAATCTCTCGTTAAATTTTTTTTTAAACTAAAATTTTGATACTGCAAGTAATCTGAATTTAGTGCAAACATTTTTTTATGAATGGTTTACAGCTTCGAGTTTCACTATATATTGGAATTATTATCAAACAAATATTCTTAGTGTGCTTTAGAAACGAAAATAGAAAGGGTTCCTCAGGGACCCCTTGCCCGTTTATGTGAAGTTTCTTCTCAATTTGTTGTGATTTTTGAGTGTTGTTGTGCTATTGTTTGCTAACATTTGATCACTTATTTATATATTTTGCTTCTTGAAATGGCCTTCAATATCAACTTAAGAAAGAAAAAGTTTGATATGTCGGTAATGATCGAAGATGAAATCCAAGAACTTATGGATTCTGTTGAAACGGATTGGAAAAAAGCAAAACATCCCATTGATGTTGATGACATTCGCATCGATAGTATTGATCACGTTCTCACTTTCTCACTTTCCGGCTCAGCAAAGAGGGTGGTAAAAAACTTTAGGTATATTTTGCAAAGTGTTGAAAATTCCATGTGTGTGTAGCAAATGTGATATTCATTTTTATGTTGTTCTAATGCCAAATACTGTTTTTATAATAATTGTCACCATGGAAATATTTTACACCTATTCTGTTCTGTTTGTTTTTTAAATTTATTTTAATAAAAACCGTTCAAATCAATGTTCCGTTCAACCGCTATATTTTTCACTTAAACCGGCAAGGGGCACCTGAGAATCCCTTTACTTGATTTTACCTGGGAGCCAAACAGAAATTGATAATTAAATTTTAATAGCATTTCTAGGGTTCTAAATACATTATTAAACTTGAAAAAAATACCCAGCTAAATAGAATCATTTTTAGAATCTTGCCAGTTAGATGGTTAAGCCATAGTAACACTTATTGGCGAGCACTATTCTTCTTTTAATTTCTTCACTGACATTGCTACCTTTAGTTAGCAGCGAGCCTAAGTATATGAAGGTGTCGACACCTTACAGTTCTAGGTCGTCAATTATTATTCTTGTAGGTGCCGGGTTGCTTGACCTAATGCAACACATATATTTGGTCTTTTGAACATTTACATTTAGTCCCATTCTCTGTGCAGATGCTCTTAACGACCGAAATGCTTCAGTCAGAGATTCTGTGGGCCTACCTATGACGTCTATGTTATCTGCGTATTTGAGAATTTGTACTGATTTGTTAAAAATAGTACCATCAGTTTGCAAAGTACAGAATGCCATGATTGTCGCCAACATTCGAAACGGATAGGCACTACAAGAAGAAGAAGAAGAATGAACTGGAGTAAATAATATTTATAGTGACATTATAGATTCGTCGTCTGCCAGACGAATTTTGAATGAGATTTTTTAGTAAACATGTTATGGATAGAAAGGAATTATAAATATGCTATCTGAATTTTAAACTACAAATTTTCGGATATTTGTGTAGAAACTTTGAACGTACACTTTATAATTTTCTCAAAACAATACCACTATATTTTCCAGTTAAACCCGAATATGATCAAAATTAAGAAACTCTAAAATTTTGTTAGGCATTTAACGGAATAACAGATGACCAGGCCAATATTAAGGAATGAAAGTGATGTTACAGACGACATGACGAGGGTTGCTAAGTGTCGCTTCTGGTTAATCCTCTGGTAACCCAATCACCAAGATTGTTTAATTTTCACACGACCGACGTGATGGCAATGTACTCCCAATTTAGACTATCTTGATGAATGGGTCACTAGAGACAGGTGAGACAGAGAGGCCCGGAAGCTCCGTCTGTCCTAACCCCAAACTTTCACGGTAAAAAGACGATGCTGCAATAGTTTAAGAGTTACTAAGACGCAAAGATCACAAAGACATATTATATTACGCATATTATATACATATTAATACTTCATTAGTCTTTAAGCCCGACCGCACATCAAAGAAACATGAAACTTAAATTACGTTTCATGGAAATAAAACACTGCTAAACAAATATACGTCCGGCCATTTATGAAACTCTCCGAGAATAAAAATGTGTCATGAGCATGAATCACACTCGTTTCATTGGTAGGCGGACTTTGAGATTTGTTTAGCAGTGTTTTAGTTTCATGAACCATGTTTTCCGTTTCATGTTTCATGTTTTTCGTTTCATGTTTCTTTAGTGTGCGGCTTGGCTAGAAGAAACACTTTCGGCAAGTCTCTGAACAATATACGGGTACATACAGGTTCGGAAAAAGTTTGTGGTTGCTATTACAAAATTAGCAAGATATCTAAGAAAGATACTAACGTATTATTACATTACTTTTATTACATTACGCTTTCCTTTAATATACAAAGATCACAATCACATTTTTCGCTAGTTACCCCTCCCCATTGTGCATGAACGCCCCACAGAGCGTGGCACCGAACGATAATAGGTCTGGGTCCCGCGTACCAAAAAAAAGATGATTAATAGTAAGCTGAAAATTTGTCAATAGCTTAACGGTGTCTAGTCGGACAAACTTTGATGTACGGGAACACTGGAACAGAGAAATTTTAATTGTGGAACAGTTTTAATGTGAAACAAAAAATTTTTAACGTCAGATTACGAAAACGTCCCATGTATTTTGTCGGACAGAATATCCAATTGATTTGTTACCCTTTCATTAAACTCTCATGCAAAAATCAGACTGCTATTACTAACCAACATGATTCTTGTCATTTGACATGTTCTTCGTCCTCCACTGATTAAATTGCCCAGGTGGTGATAAACGCCAGTCTGATGTTTGCATGAGGGTTTAATGAAATGGTAACAAATCAATTGGAAGTTCTGTCCGACAAAACACATGGAACGTTTTCGTAGTCTGACGTTCCAAATTTTTAACCTGTTCCACAATTAAAACTTACCCTGTTCCAGTGTTCCCATACATCAAAGTTAGTCCGACTGGACACCGTTAAGCTATTAACAGATTTTCAGCTTCCTATTAATCATTTTGTTTGGTACGCGGGATCCAGCACTACAAAGCCGATTGTTTCCGATCCAATTATACGTTTCAAAGTAATATCTCTCCATCTATTTTTTATTTTATTTTATTTTTATACGACTAATTTTATTTTCACCATTTTCAAAAAATCTAAAAGATATTTTTCTACGAGCGTGCAAAAATGTCTAACTTTCGCGCACGCGTTTTAGTTTAGAAATTTTCACTTTTCCGCACGCGTTTTACTTTTCCGCACGCGTTTTACTTTTCCGCACGCGTTTTACTTTTCCGCACGCGTGTAGATATTTTAATATGGCCTTAATAAACTAATATTTAGATATTATCTACTATTTTATTTCAAATGTATCTTATTGTGTTCCTGTTTTAATGAAATTAACGCGACAATTCGATGGAATAAAATTATTTTGACATAATATTCGAAAATCAAATCGGTAGACAATAACAGTCGTTTTGAATCGTCGTCATGAAAACCAAGATCGTCGTCATGCTAACTAATTATATTGAAAGTTTGGTTTTGACAACCTTGTCAAAGAATTAATTTGTGTATGTATTTGCATATTAATTAAATGCATTGATTAAGATTTGGTCATTTTTTAAAGACTTGTAAAAAAAATATTGTTCCTAACTCTTGCAGAAAGTCTCTTTTCCGCACTCGACTGCTTGCCGAACTCCCGCTTTCTGCAAAAGTATGACTTTCTGCACTTGTTAGGAAAATAACTATATTTGAAAAATACTAAATGATACCTTATTTGTAATTAAAAAACGTAATTTTTCAACCATATTAATTTAGTACTGTGTATTACTGTGAATGATCAGGTAATAATGAATTTACAATTCACTTTTAGTGACAGAACTCTTATGTGACTAGTGACCCCGCCTATCAAACCAAGCTCCGATGGCAAGCTTGATGCGACGATGCCATTTTGACATCGTCAAAGCATACTGTTTTAATTAGAAATAAGCCATAAGTTTACTTTAAAAATTTGTTTTCTCGTTTTGATTTCCACTTCTAAAGTCGTTCTCAAAACACACACATGAATAAATGTTACTTACTTGAAAACGATTTCCGAAGTAGAAATCTAAACGTTAAAATAAAACTTTTTTTAAAGTAAAATTGTGAATTATTCCCAATACTTATAGCATAAAATATTATAACTGATCCTTAAAGACAAAATAGAGGGCAGTAGAAGTGTAGGAAGAAAATAAGTTTCTTGGTTAAAAAACATTCGTTAATGGACTCAAATATCAAATACAGGACCTCGATTTTTCACCCTTCGCTTCGTTGCCGAACGTATTCGCTTCGTATCTGTTTAGTGTACAGATAGCGAATGATCGATAACGAAGCAAAGGGTCAAAAATCGAGGTCCAGGACAATTATTCCATATTGCGCGGAAGATCGAGAAGCATTTGCAATGGTGATCGCCAACGTCGGATAATTCTGATATGACACGTGAAGAAGAAGAATACCCAATTAAAATAGTAAACTGCCATTCGCTCAAATTTGATTGTCTTAGCATATTTTTCAAATACTAAAAAAGACAACAGCTTAAATAAAAACAAAAAGTTTGGCAGCAATGTTGAACCTCCCCTCTTGAGTTATTTCGACTAATAAATTTTTGACATTTCGGGGACCTAATATAGCTATACGTTTTAAATATGTTTCTCTCATTTTCTACGGTTTAAAGTGAATAATTACGTTAAATTCTTTCCGATACTATTGGGAAGAAAATATATGTTTCTCGTTTCTCCCTATACGCTAGTAGCCTTACTCGGATTAAATGATATTTTAATTATTCGTGTTACCGTTTTAATAAAACTTGTTGTTGATTTCAAAAATATTAAAGAGCTCCATAAACAAACAGAGAAATATCGCGTTATGAATAAAACATGTTCGAGCGGAATAATTTTTATTAACGAATTCCTCCATCAATTTCAAACAGCTAATTGCAAAAATAAACGGCTGGATTCTGGTTTTTAGCCCTAAACACACCATCAGTATTCGAGGGCGGTCGCTTTTCCGCACAAAATCAAAAAGAATCGAATTTTACTCTAATTTATTCAAATCTATTTTAAATTATTCAGATATTCCACAGGAGGAACACGATACAAAAAGATATTACTTGTGTTTGAGATGGACTCTTAGGTTATGAATACAGCGGAAGCAGTGGCAGCTAGTGACAAATAAGTAAAAGTATTTGACAAGAAAATATTTTCATATTTTCAATTATCTTTTTGTCGCGTGTGGTACAGTTTTCATTTACTTTAATCTTGAATTATGATAAACATTATAATTGATATACATTATAATTGATATACATAAATATATTTATGATATACATTAAAAAATTCGAAATTTAGTTATATCTCCACGTTAGATCCACAAGTTAGATCTTGGAAAATGCTCTAGAATCACTGCATGAGAAGCACGTTTTTTCTCGAAAATGTCTAAACCCTACAATTAAAAATGTGAGCAATCATATATTTTAGTTTAAATCTATCCAATCACTTATTTCTAATTACCCCTCCGACATAGTAAGATCCACTTCTTTCTGCTACTATACTAGAATTTTTTCTCTTTTACTTCTTTCTAGGAATATACATTGGTATTTTCATTGGCCACAGCTCTTCGTTCATCCTCATACCATGGCCAAACCTAGTTGTCTTTCTTAGATTCTTTGACTTATTTGAGTCTTTGAGTCAACTTTGAGTTGACTTTCACCGTTCTCAATGTCAAGACATAGAATTTTTACTCAACAACCCAAGTGTTTCGTGGAAGGTCATATACCTAATGTCTTAGGGCAGATCCTTAGGGATTTTATCCATCGTTTGTATTTAATATTTAACAGTCTAATGTGAGACATTTAGTTCATATTTAAACGGTGTGTTTTTGGTGGCTTAGCATGTAAAGCTTGCAAGAACAATATGATGCTCTTTTTAGAGAGCGAATTATGTAGCCCTTTTTAGGGTTTTTAAAATAAATATACCTTTTATAAAGAAAATTTTTCATCAAATATTTTTGTCTTATTTTCACCTTTCTAATTTTCTGTATTCACGAAACTTGGGCATCATCGTCTGATGTAATTCATTTCGAGTTAGATGTTTGTCATGTAATGGTCCACATTCTCCACAGTTTGCTATTGGTTCTACTGTTTCGAACTATTTCGAATTTTTTTCCTGTTTTCGATGTTGCTGTGAAATCTGATACGGAAAATAGATACAAGGTTATTTTTGTAGTTTCATTCACATTAGGCGCCACAAATGATAAGAGCTGCATTTATCAAAATGAGATCATTTCTCACTAAAAGGAAACTAAATTTTAAACTGAAAAATGCGAATTATCCGATGCTACGTTTACTCGACATTATTATATTTGAAAAAATCTAACAATAAATGATTAGAAGATTTTTAAATGTGGATGAGATGCTTGTTGAAGATTTCTTGGACTACTTAAATGTCCAACAAATGAGAAAATATTAAGCTATATGTAAAAACCATGTCAGCTAATACTTAAAATCCAGAAGAGAAAGTTAAAATATTTTGGTCACGTAATGAGAGAAGAGATATATGCCTACTTCGCTGCTCATGCAGATTAAAAAAGACAGAAAGAGATCGAAATAAAGACAGAGAATCTCATGGTTATGTAATTATTGTGATTGGCTGCACCTCGATTGAGTTGTTAAGGGTAGCAGCATCGAAAATAATGAATATCTGTAATAATTGCAAACCTCCACTGGGACTTTGGGTTCCATCAATGGAGATCAGGATATCTCAATAAATTGAATGTGTTCGTATCAGCCCGAATAACCCTTTTGGTTTCTATACTGTATATGTTGAGTATATGTCTTGTTACTATGTTAAGCCGTCTTTATTACCTTGAGTACCTACGCAACAAATATGAGATTTTTGTCTTATTCCAATGATAGAAAAAATCACGTGTTCAAATCAAATTCAACTATACAATTTAAACTGCATTTAAATAAAGTATTCAAGTCAAGTTCTATTAATATTTGACATATAGGAGTTAAAACGTAGAATAAATTTAACTATATTTTTATTGAGACAATTAAAATTGTGCTATTATCTCCTAATTACTTACTTACTTAATCCAGAACTCTTCTACATTTCGGTGTGAGTTTCGGTGATCTCCTAATTATCTAGGTACTAATTTATTGTTAGTATTGTTTCCTCATTATGGAGATAATTTAATACAATTTAATTATACATCATATTATGTACCTAATCATTTCGAAGCTATTAAAAAGATAACAATTAAATTGTTACGAGATTTCATTTTTGTGATAACAATGTATGATTCTTAAGTCGAATATATTTCCAGGATTACACCTAGAGACGCCACTGTTGAGGGAGCCGTGTTTTTCTGTTAGAAGGTGCTTTATCATAAGACATTTCGGAATGGGACGCCTAAAATCGCCATTTTGAGGGATTTATGCTTTGAAAACGTAAAAGAATTTACTTCCTCAGAAATAATATTTTCTTTTGGATGTGCTTTTACAGATTCAATAAAAGTCGTTAGATGCCGCAAAAGGGCATTTCCTTTATTTAGATGCGAGGATATGTTACATAAAATTCATATCGTGACCATCTTCACAAATTATTGAAAAATATTAAAAAATGTAATAAGTTAAAAGCAAATTTGAGTTTAAAAACAAACTCAAAAATTAAACATCTCACAAATTGAAGAACTTCTCTTTTCTTTCGATGGCATTTCGAGGTTCTTTTCTTCTAACCCGTATTCTTCAATAATAATATTATTGGTCTGTCCTATGTACCGTTTGTCGCAGTCTTCACAAGGGATCTTATATACTCATTGATTCTGCAATGCAATTTTTGTTTTCGCGGATGGTAATATGGTTGAGATTTTCCAGTCCATGTTAAATATAGTCTTTATTTTGATTTCCTTATAAAGGGTACGACAGATAAAATACACAGAGCACTGCTCGGGTGAGATAATAATTCAAAAACCGAGGCAATTAGTTAAGTGTTACAATTATTATTTTATATTAGTAATAGGTAAGTAACATAGTATTCTATAAGAATTTAGACTTTTTCTATTTTGTTGCATGAATGAAAGAAATTGAAAATATCAATCAAAGCGTAAAATTGTTTGTCAAATTTTTTAGTTTAAGGTCTCTGATTACAAATCTAACATTATTTTTTTGAAAAACAAAATGACACAAAGTTTTTGGAAATTTTATATTATAAGGGGCTTTTGAAATTGCTGATTACCAATACATTTTCTTTTTGAAGTACAATATTCAGAACCTATTACTTATGTACAACCGCCCATACATACGCAACAACAATATCATGTAATATGCGTCATTTCACACTTTTGTATCTAAACAACTATCAGCAATGCAAAGGCAGTTAAAGACAGCTAACCCAATGTGATTCTACATCTTCTGACTGTATATATTTTGAGATTAATAAATATTAATAGCACAATTATGCAGACCTAAGTACTTTTTGACTGCATTTTTAAGAATTTTTGATTATTTCAAGTATACTTTTACTGTTTATTCATCAACAAATTTTATGCATTTATTGTTATCAAATCTTTAGTCAACTTTACATTAACACATCACTTACACGTCAGCTTACATTAACACATATTTTAAAAAGAAGAATCTGTTTTACAGCAATAAAATTGATAAACTACAAAACATTTTACAGCGTATTTAATATACGCATTCTTTTTGGCTTTCACTGCCAAAATAAGGTCGTACATGGCTCACTTGTCCCGGAATTATGAATTAGAATAGATCAGATCTGATCCTTATAACTGCCTATTACGACTCTACAATAGTATTCTTGTTCTCATGATCATTTTTCAGTGCGTCATTAATTATGACGTCATATACTGTATTGCGTGTGTCGAGACTTATTTCATGTAATTATTGACGAATCTGACAGATGCCACAATCGTACTTAGCCATAGGTGAAAAGCTTGTGGAATTAAACTAATTAGTAATTTAGTAGATTTGATTTTTACACAATATGTTAACATGTAGGTATTTTTTGTAAAGGGGAATAAAATTAAAAAATAAACAATATTGTTAATTAAATTTATAAATATGGAAACATTAAAAAATGACACAAAACTGTCCATAAACTGTGTTTTTATCTTCTTCTCTAGGTGCTGTCTCCGCTTCAAAAGTTAGCAATCATCAGAGAGATCTTTATTTCTGAAACAGCGGCTCTAAATAATTCATTTTTATTACATCCAAACCAGTTGTTAAGGTTCTTCAGCCATGAGTTACGTTTCCTTACTATGGATCTTTTTCTTGCATAATGATCTGGAGTATTAGATATACATATCTCATCACATGTCCCATATATCTCAGTTTTCTTCTTAATTGTTAGTTCTCGTTCCTTATCCGTAAGTCTCATTACCTCCACGTTGGCTATTCTATCTACTCATGAGATATTTAGCACTCTTCGGTACAAATCGAATGTCTCTAGTCTCCTCACGCCAATGACTAACTTTTAACGAACTAAATTCTAAACCAAAACACAAAATAATGCACAAAGACGTTGTGAAACACAAGTGAAGTCGAATTCGAAATTTCAAAATGACAGATACACAAAATACTGACCTGAATAATAACCGTCACTTGACTCTTTGACACTTCTAAAAAATGGCCAAAATGGACGAAGTTTTTGTCAAATGTTCGTAATACGTGTATTTGATTGGCTAGAAAAAACGCGCATTCTAAATATCAACGAATCAAAGGTAGGTTAGGAATAGACATCTTGTGTATATAACCATTGTAATGCTGCATTATTTTTGTGTTTAATCACGGAGCTACCGCTTTTTCCGTCTCTTCTAACTTAATGCATTAGAGAGAAATCGAAAAACTGTGACGCACTGAAAAATGATCATGAGAACAAGAATATGAGAAAACAACTGTAAACATGAAAATCCCTAAATAGGGACTGTTTATTTTACCTCATGACCACATTTTCAGCATTTGGAACCACTGTGCGCCTGTATCTAACTAGTTAATTATTTTTTTACAACCATATGTGTGGTCTCAAATTAAGAAGATACTTTTTTGTCTCGTACTGTTGACGTTCCAGACACAGCCTTCGCTTCTATTATTTAATAACAGAGCTGTCAATTTCCGCTGTCCTCTTAACCCGTAAATATAGTTTTAGATTAATTCATTCACAAAATATTTTAAATAGAATGTTAGATACAACTGCTTATTTAATTGTCAAGCAGCGTGGGATCCGCCCAGGCTCATTGTACTAAAATGGTATTGACCCTGACTATTTTATCTGTTCTTGCATCCGGAAACATTTTGGAATGTTTATGTTACATATAAGATCTTTTTACAATTGCAGTAGTGTTTCTTAAGAATATTTTAACAAAAATAAAATACCAAAAACATTGTTAACAAGCTGTCTACAAACTCTACAGTATTTACATTTCTGGGATATAGAATATAGATACTTACTTTTTTACTTTGTACTTTGTGTGGATTGTATTCACATGCAGCGGTACGAGTTGTATAATCAAAGGATATAAATTAAGTGAAAATAAAGAACAAAAAATATTCTTTTAAATGCCAACATCTTAAATGCCAACATTTCAATTTTATTATTCAGAAAAGCTATCTAGTTTCAATCTAATATAATTACATTAAGTTGATCTAGGTGAGTCTATTTCAGTGTTACTTAAAGGTTGTCCTATCATCGGGTATATCCTCAGGAAGCTGGATGAGGTTTGAGACATGGAATTTGATATCCCAGAACAAAAAATATTCTTTTAAATGCCAACATTTTAAATGCCAACATTTCAATTTTATTATTCAGAAAAGCTATCTAGTTTCAATCTAATATAATTACATTAAGTTAATCTAGGTGAGTCTATTTCAGTGTTACTTAAAGGTTGTCCTATCATCGGGTATATCCTCAGGAAGCTGGATGAGGTTTGAGACATGGAATTTGATATCCTTGGTTTTTAGCTCTCTTGTAATTCCGCATCTATCTTACTATTTTCCACATAATGACGATCAACATAAAAAATGAGGATCGTCATTCGTCACTACTCCCGCGGTTAAATGAAGAATCCACTGATAGTTAACAATAGTTTTCCATGCGTGTTCTACCATGTTTGGCAACTCATGGGCGTGTTGACTTGTTTAAGTATTAGCCTCTGCATAAATTTTTCAACGGGGCCACCCTTAGGATGATCCTAAGGGTGGGGGGGGGGTTTAAACTACTGGATCCTCTCTGTGGTATGTAATAGTAATGTTGTTAAGCGTATAGAACTCAAAGTACAACCCCCAAACCCCCCCTGGTTACGCCTATGAACAGGGTGACGGGAGTCTTTAAGTAGCTTCCAATTTCTGTTTCGAATTTGTTACTGGATATCAGCAGTGTTAAGTTCCGAGTCTGAGCAGCACTTTTTGGTGACAGCTTTATAAAACTCGTTTGATTCATTATATGGTCAGATCGAGGAGCATCGCATCGCACATAATAAATAAAATTTATCACGTGTGGTGGAATGACTAGCCAGAGTTTCGGTGTGCTCAGCTAAAACCAATTGGGCCCCGATTTTTGACCCTTCGCTTCGTTATCGATCATTCGATATCTGTATCTGTAGAGTGTACATATAGCGAATGATCGATAACGAAGCGAAGGGTCAAAAATATGGGCCCTGGGCCTCGATTTTTGACCCTTCGCTTTGTTATCGAACGTATCCGCTTCGTATGCTAAACAGATAACGAAGCTTCGCTTCGATAACGAAGCGAAGGGTCAAAAATCGAGGTCCTGGTTTGCTTCATCGTGTTCCTTACTATCTTGCAGGCAGTTTTGTGAGTTCTATCACACAATTCATTTAAAATACAGTTTTGCTAGGTATTCATATTAATGATTGTCATTGGTGAGCATGCCAACTCTCCTTGTTTATCTCTATACACATTTCTTTATCTTTATATGTCAATCTAAAATAGGGTAAGTTATTGTAATCTACTGTAAGTAGGACCAATAAGCGAACAACCAACAGCCAACAACGTCGCCTTTCACCGATAAAGGAAGAGTTGTAACATGGTTCTGTTGGAACTCTTCTATTTTTTAATTTGCAATCTTAGTGGGGCTATTGTATGCACTGACGAGAGGTCTTAGGGGAACATTGGGCTCATGGATTTTTGGAAGGCCGTATATTCTTAGAATTCGGGACGATTTTTCTCTGGGAGTAAGAGATTTTTTGATGTCTGGAGGTAGAGTGGACTTATTTATGATAAATTTGGTCGTTTTTTCTGGTCGATTCTTCATTTATGATAATAAATGAATATGAGAAAAAAAAGGAATTCTAGATAATATAGTAAAGACAACAAGTAATAAAACATCTACTGTATCTACTTTTGAATATTTGGGAAATATAATAACAGATGATGGGAAAACGGGCATGGCAATAAGTAATGAACTGAAGAATGCTACTAACGTGTATTACTCTTTAAATATTACAACTTTTGGAAAATCAGAAATAGATAACAAAACTAAACTAAGACTATATAACAGCATAGTAAATCCGAAAATACATATGGGGCGGGAACATGAATTGTGCAAAAGAAACATGAATCAAAGATAAACGCGATCGATATAAAAGACATGAGAAGAATAGCTGCAGTTATGAAGTTTGAAGGATTCAGAAATGATTATATAAGGAGAGAGAACTGGAACAAGAACCGATAATGAGAAATCGAAAACAAACACTTAAGCTGGTTTGGCCACATACAACTAATGGAGCAAAAGAGATCAACATAGAAGGTACATGAAGCCAAAATGGGAAACAAAAGATAACAGGGAATGTCGAGAAAGACATGGATCGACCAGATCCAGGATAAAGGTGAAAGGAGACACATGAGTATAAGAGATATGGAGAATCTGGCCACCAATAGAAGCGCATGGAACAAATGGATAAAAGGCGGAACCCGAAAGAAGAAGAAAAATAATTTAAAAGTTCAGGAGAAAGTGATAAGAGTTTTCGTTACAATCTTCATAATAGCAGAGAGAAAATTACCAGTACAGTTCCAAACAATAACAGTATTGCTTGTAGATTTGACATGAGACTTGAACACTGTATATTGTACTAACATTAGACTTGAAAAAGTAAGGTAAATTGTCAACGTTTCAAATGTGTGTATTAATAAAGTACATAAATTTGAAGCTAGGCGCTTATAATTATCGTCAATCTCCATTGAATGGTAGGCACAGAGAGGCCCACATCTTGAGTTTCTTAACATTAACATCTTTAGTAAAAAAATCAGGATCCACATGATGCAATTTCTGTAAAATAATTACCAGGCGTGCCCAGATCTAATCAAATAATTTTACTTTCGTTACAATAACTGTTGAGAAGCATTTCTCGTTCTGTTGAAATCGTCTTACTTAATCCAAACTCTGAATTATGAATTAAATACTGATATAATTCAGATTTTGTAAACAAACAACCGGTTATTTAATATATTCTAATATAATACGACAAAGAGAGAAAGGATCACGATAAACACACAAAAATAATAATGATAAAAGAACTTTCTTTTGGATTTGCTGTCGTAATGAATTTTTATGTTTATTTTTACTTTAAAAATGCGTAATGTTGACACTATGTGTCTACTGCATATTAAAATTTTCGTGGGAAAGTTATTTAAAAATCTTTTGATATTTTTTACAACTATTTGCCGTTTAACATAGGTAATCGGAAACTCTTTAAAGTTTTGTAGAAATTTATCCTGCAGAATTTTCCTGACATTACTGGATTGAAAACTTATTTGCAAAACATAAGAAAGGTGTCATTGTTTTGGAGACATCTTTAACTTTTTAAATACAAATTTTTAGAAAATTCAGATTTGTTCGATTTTCCTTAGGGAAATTTGAAAAAAACGGTATTTTTGCATCTTATTCTATAATCTTAATTGGTACGCATGAGAATTTTTTTGTAATAGATAAGCCACTTTTGATAGGATATTTGATTATGGCCTATTTCACGAATATACGACTGTCTTGGATTATCGCGACAACGAATATTCTAGTGTGCAACATAAGAAGTGCGAAAGTAATTGGCTCTAATAATTGTTCCAATAAACAACAATGTATTTTGCAATTTACTTTCGTTGTTCATAATTTGCACAGTAAAATATTCGTTGTCGAGATAATCCACAACAGTCGTATGTTCGTGGAATAGAGTATACCTACAAAGAATTTTTCGGTTATGCATTTTTGTCTCAAAATTACTTTCCCAGATATACGAAAATATGTCTAAAAATAGGGGTCTGTAACATTTTTTTTCGTTGAAAATTTTTTCGTGAATCTTCCACAATTTCTTGGAACATATTCAAATTGTAGTTATAAACAACCTACCTGAGGCTCATTACAAATAACAAGCTATGTTTGTACTTGTACAGATTCTATGGTGGAGAAGTTCTGAGCCTGGCCGTTGGCTTTTAGATCCCCTACTTCAAATCAGGAGTTCTGATCGTAAACTTGCCAAAGAAGCATTTAAAGTTACAGATTATGTTAAACTTCAAAGATTAAATTAGGCAAGTGTGAAGATACATCATAAAACTGCAATATTGAATCAGTTGAAATTTTCAAAGATACAAGATTTTTAACAAACTAGAATTTGACGAATATGAAAGATAAACCAACTGTAGTAAAGTGTTTTTAAATCAGAACTAACTATCGTTAACTGGGAATCAAAACAAATTGTGATGATTAGTAATAATCTATTGAGTTATAACTCATATTTAACATTTTGTGGATATAGCCCAGTAAATGAACGGGAAATACGGAGATACCATGTAATTTTCAGGGGCAACTCCGAATTGAATGAAAATTTGGATTTAGGTTCAACTTACACTCCACTTCAAAGTTGAAATTGTGCCGTTGGTTGCTTTTACTTGGAGGGTGACAGTCACCCCTTCTCGGGGGTGAAAAAACATACGTTCAAGATAAGACCACAAATGGATAAATTTACTGATTTTAAGCAACTTTCGTTCTATAGAGTTTTTTGTGTAAGTTAATACTTTTCGAGTTATTTACGATTGAAAATATTTATTTCTCGCCAAAAAAACTACGTTTTCAGACGGTTTTTCGCAAATAACTCAAAAAGTAAATATTTTATGGAAAAAAATGTTTTTAGCAAAAGTATAGCCTATAAAAAACCGAAAAAAATGGTATATTCGTCAAGTCTATGGATCGAGTAAAAACAAAGTTGTAGCTCATGACAAATACGTTCTTATTCGCCTAATTCCAAGTCGAATTTTTCAAGGTGAAATCACAGATTCGGGAAAAACACATTTAAACTTTTTTGTAGTGTGTAAGAAAGGATTTTTTTTTTAAATGGTCTATGAAAGTTTCTAGCATTAAAAATAAGCGAGTTACGCTCAAAATAAAGTTGGACCTCTTTTTTTTTGGTAAAAAAATCATGAAAATCTCCCCGTGTTTAGCTCCCCAAAATAAAATTAATCGTTACCGCTTTACAAACAATTTACTTACTTATCTATTTTTTATATGATCTGTCAGTTTCACCGGTTTAAAATGCTTATTTTTGAAAGGGGTATAGTTGAAAAAACTTGAACGGGTCACTAATCACGAGTGTATGCAAATTTTGAACAGCCCCATTTTTGACTCATGGAAAAACAAAATGAAACTAGCATATTTCTAATAGCAAAACCTACATTTTTTTACTCTTTAAGATTTTTCTTATCACTAATACTTTTTAAGCTATTTTGACAAAAGGAAATTTTTCAAACATTTTTAGAAATTTTTTTTACTACAAAACCAATGTTCTTCAGAAATAATCACTTCAAAGCAACCAAACTTACAGATCATATAAACAATACACATACAGTTAAAGTAAATGGTAAAGAGCTAACGATCAATTTTATTTAGGGTGCTAAATAGAGAGATATTTTCACGATTTTGTTAACAAAAAAAAGATGCCAACTTGTTTTTTTCAGTGTAACTCGTTTATTTTTAAAGCTAGAAACTTTTGTAAAAAACAAATATAAAGCTTTTTTTAAATACTTTAAAAATGTTAATAAGCTTTTTCCGAAAGGTGCTTAATTTTTCGGTGATTTCACGTTGAATTATTCGATTTGGAATAAGACGAATAAGAACGTATTTTTCATGAGCTACAACTTAGCTTTTGCTCAATTTATAGACTTTTCTGATACACCACTATTTTTTGTTTTTTTAGAAGTTAAACTTTTGTTAAGAATACTTTTTCGATCAAATATTTACTTTTTGAGTTATATGCGAAAAATCGTCTGAAAACGTAGTTTTTTTGTCGAAAAATCAACATTTTCAATCGCGAATAACACGAAAAGTATTGACTTACATAAAAAACTTTATAGAACGAAAGTTGCTTATAATCTGTCAATTTATCTACTTCCGGGTTTATTTTAAACACGCGTTTTTCATCCCCGGGAAGGGGTGACTGTCACCCCCCAAGTAAAAGCTACCAACGGCACAATTTTAACTTTGAAGTGGAACGTAAGTAGAACTTAAATCCAAATTTTCATGCAATTCGGAGTTGCCCCTGAAAATTACACTCCAAAACGGTCATTTATTGGGCTAACAGCTATGATTGTACTTTTCTGCTAATAATAGATTGTGAGTTAAGTAGAATATATAACTCGGGGAACTTACTCCAGCCTTGTATTTGCAACATACATTGGTGCTCCGCACTTCGGTAAGCTACCTTAATACTCGGCTGTAATAGAGTATTTCCCGGCCCGGTATGTAACATACTATTTCATTAGTTTATTGAAAAGCAGTGATTTTCTAGCTCCAATTCTCCGAGTAAGACATTTGCCATCGTGTAACAACTAAATTAGATTAGATTAATATGTATCAGAATTAGATAAAAACTATAGGCGTTTATAAGACATTAAGCTCACGGCACAAATAACTGTTCATACTCGATTGGATAATATCTTATTAATTCTGCTGGACTACTAAGGTCGATGCCACCTTTACTGCTCAAAACAAATTCAGACCACAAAAAAAATAATAAAGCCCTTGAAGGCGATTACGTCTTGCGGACGGGTCCTCCCAACAGGTTGCGTAAGTTTTGGTTAGAACCACTACGTAATAACGACTGTATTAATCACTCTGAATAGAATTTGCTCTCGGTCAGTGCATGCAAATGCCTGTAGGGCCTGGGAATACAGAGACGGCGCACAGGGGGTTCAAACGGAAAAGACAACATTTAGCTTAATACGCCGTATAATTAATAATGCCTCATGTTCTGTTTGATAAGTACATGAAAATAATGACAAGAAAAATGGGAAAACCTTAGGATGTAAAGATTCCATCAGTGAAAAACGATATACGTACCTATTATACGAAACGTTTCACTACAGAAAACTGATAAATGTCAGTAGGAATATTAAATTATTCTGCTATAATTTACTAGCAAAACAACAAAAACTATATTTATTGGGTATCAGCCATTTCCGAAGATATTAGTAATAAGAAAATAATAAAGTTGTGTATGTTGCAATAAGAAACAGATGAATAACTTAGGACTTAGATCATCATGAACACTGGCGCTTGGTTTTATAGTCACTTCCAAACGATGTCAAAATTTAGACAACAAAAACATAAATTGCTAGCGCTCTGGTCACTTGGGATACTCGCGAACGAACAATACAGACTGAAAACTGAAATAATACTGCCGCAGTGAATATTAAAATTAAGAATTTAGTGCGAAGTGGCGGATGATTTCAAACCTGTAATGCTTGTACCTCAAGTACAAGCCAATCACATCAATATAAACATCATAAAGAAGACGAACATCCTGGTTCAGCACAACACATGTGTAGCTTTTTCGGGCTGATGCAGGTAAGATAAAGATTGCCATGATGATCGCCAACATTCGTCACTGATAGACACATCAAGAAGAAGAAGATTAGATAGATAACAATTGCTTAAATTTTTTTACGTGAATATTTTATTGATCAATTAAAATATCAAGCTGGTACCTCGTACGAACAAATGCATTTTATTTAATATTTAACAATTGTATTTAATAAATGCATGAGTTTGACAAAAAATATTGGAATGTTATTTGTACAAATAATATTGTTTACTGTTCCATGTTTTTAGACACAAAAGGCTTTGGCTTCATACGGTTATTGAGTGAATTGTGTTATATTTTGAATAATACGCTTCGATGGTTCTGACTAATTCTACATATCTAATTAGTACACTGTGTTAAGCACTGGCGATTGTACCTACAAAATGAGTACAATTTACAAAAGTTCATAATTATTTATACAAAGGATATTTGCGAGAGATATTGCTACTGTATTCTTTATTGTGAAAATGTTTTAAAATTCACTAGAGAAATACAAAACAGAACAGAAAGAACATAACAGGTAAGAAATGACAGATGATAATTAAGTTAAAAATAAATTATTGTTAATATCAATTTTTTTATATAAATAACGTAAGTATGCCCTAAAAGTTTTGTCACACAATTCATTGGCTTTAATTTTAACAAAAACCAAATAATATTAAGTTGCTTTTGAAAACAAAAGCTTGTTTCTATTGTCTACTGTCAGTTAAATTTATTTTGAATTTTTCGTTTTAGGATGTACACACCGCCAAAAAAGTATCGCATCACCTTAAAACTGGGACATTTTTAATGTCTCATATTTTCTAAACCTGTTGTGCGATTTTAGTGATTTTTTTAATATGTTATAGCTTTATTCTTCAAGAATATCGACGTAATAATATTGTTGCTAAACAGATAAATGTCGTTGTATACCGGGTGTAACAATGATAGTGTGTTTTTTCCTCAAAGTTTGGAACACCCTGTGGAATATTCTAGCGTATATAAAATACTGAAATTAAAACTCAACTGTAACCTTAGGCCATCTAAAAATTTTGCTTTTTGATTCATTCGCTTATGTTGGATAATAAAAAAGTAAGGTACTTTAACAACTAGCAACGTTCTACATCAATACAGGGTGTTTCTAAATAAGTGCGACAAACTAAAGTGCGACGAAAAATAATGACCATTTACGGTATAAACATGTGTCCGCAAATGCTTCGTTTCCGAGATACGGGATGTTAACTTTTTTCTTACAAACTGACGATTAAAATGTATAATTTAATTTATACATTTACTCGTTACTGTCTATATAGTTTTATTTGCTTTCGTGTACTTGTTTGTTTTTGTGTTTGGTGTTTGTACTTAAGTCTGGACTCAAGTGTAAATACAAATTTTGAGTATGTACCTAAATTACAAAGTGATCATCAACAAATTAAGAAATGGGATACCCTGTATATTTGAAAATAATTTTAAAATTTGTAGCGACCCATTTTTATGTGGATAATACTTTTTTGTATCTTTAAACAACTGAAATATCGAATTCTGGAGTACCACTTGATCAACCTGTATGTATAATAAATAAATAATAATTAAAATTTGGATATATATTATTGTGTATCAATTTGGCAATCAAAGATAGAATAAAAATTTAATTTTTTAATATAACGCGGGCACATAAATTTGATACACCCTGTATATTGATTTGTAAATATTTATTAGAAGTTAGCTTTCACGCAAGGTGGTTTCTCCTTAATGAATTTTTCCATGAAGAATTAAAAACATTTTTGTAAATAAAAAGTGAAACGAACATTTATTTAGGATTAAAATTTTAAAAAGATTGTTTATGGGAAAGGTAAAACCACAGGTAGATGTAATTATTAGTTTTTAGAAAAATAGAGGTAAAGAGAATTGGAATTTTAAATATGTTTGTTTAATGACAGGAATATTTAGATAATTTCTGAAAAGTCATAAGTTTTGAGTAGAAGTATTGTTTGAAAGAATGACTGGGTTTTTCGAATGAAACAGAGGAAGGTGGAGAGAGAAATGTTTCCGGTTGGCTTGGCAATTTGGAATGGGGAAAGTTCTGTTTAAATGTTGAGACAGTTTGGAAAAGAAAAGATTATTGTGTTACCGGCATCCGAAAAGAGCAGTCCAAAGTTTTCGTGAGTAGTTCCGAAGCAAGTACTAGTGTTTTGTTTTGATAGTGAGAGTAGCTGAAAAGTGGAACGAGAGACAAATCAAATCGAGAAGAAATACCTCCTTGATTCTGTAAAGTCCAAGAGAGTAAGTTACAAGAATTATCATTATTAAAATTATTTGTGACACCAAGTAAAAAAGATACTTGGGTCTAAGGAGACTATTGTTGAGAGAAAGAGAGGAGAGAGTTTTGGAGTTTATTGCACGAGTACTGGCAAAAAAGAGGCCTGGCTTGTGTTTTTGGAGAAATAGTTGCTGGTATCCTGCTGGATTGTTTGCTGAGAACGGAGAGGGCTTTGATTGGTAGCCTAACATAATCAACAAGGAGGAGTTGTTTGGGTCAAGAGGAGACATCATTGTGTGTGAATCAAAAAGGTCAGTCAATGGATAGATTTTATTTATAATCAGAAGTTAATTTTTTTACGTAAAAGCATATGCATTTAAGATTCCAACATTTCAAAAATTTAATAGGAAGTATAAGTAATTTTGCGAATACCAAATTTGTTTGTTAACTTGTTTTATTAATGGTATCAAGAACAAAGCAATAAATATTTTTGAAGTTATACTTCTTTACCGGCGATAGAGGGTGATTTTTTTATATGTTAAAACCTATCAGCCCGGCGCATGCGCATTATAACTTTGTTCTGATTGGATGTTCAAATGACATGTCAAAAATTATCCGATATGGCAGCTGTGGTTTGGAGGTAAAGGTAAAGGTAAACAAATGTATAATATATTAGTTTTATTGTTGTGAGGACAGAAACAAAAAAGTTTATAATATTGTAGTGACTTTTAAATAGTTTTTAAAAGCAACAGGTACGTAATAATTGTTAATGTATCATGGGTATAAACCTACCTATTTGATCTGCCAAAATACATAGTATGTAATACTTTTATTTATATAATTTGATTACCATCAAAATTTCTATCAATATTCACCTAATATATTGTTTTTTTACTCTATGTTTTGTTGTATTTTTTCAATTCTAAATCATTTCAATTCAAAATTAAAATAATTTGATCAATTTTCAAAATATCAAAATATCACAAGTTTAATCCGTTTAGTTAGTCGATCTTCGTAAATAATGACACATAGTGTCCGTGGCTAAGCGGAGAAGACGAATGAATTCCAATACCAACCGCTCTTATCAGCGCTGGTTCGAGTCCCAGTAGAAACTTTCTTTTTTTTTTTTTAATACATTTTATGATTGTAAGTATATTTATTATATAATTGTATTTTCAGAAAATACGTATTTAGTTAAAAAAATTTTCGACAATTAATGTTCAGACATCATTTGTGGCTTGTTTAATGTGTTTGTGTGTGTTTTATTCTTTTATTATTTTAATTTTTGGCACTGTTCTAATAAAAATGTTTGAGAAGTAGTAAGTATAAATTAGTTTAATATTTAAACAAAATATAAATAAAAAGTATATTAATTTCGTTTAAATCATATAATAGAAGTATAACTTCTTACGTGCATACAAAGTACACACACATTCTTTTTTTTGAATTAGATTAATTTATAGGATAAAGGTTTCATTTGGACAATTATGCCCACAGAATTTAATTGATAAATTGACAGAGCATTGCTTTTGATAATAAAGGTATTTGTATGTGTTTATTTATGGTATTTCTATTTATTCCCTTTTCCTATTTTTATCCCGATAAGGATCAACTAAGAGATACTGAAGCCACGAGAAAGGATAAGTATAACCTAATATAATTTAATTATTTTTTTATGACAAAAAGGCACCCTGAGAATTTTTATTAATTTTTATGTATGATTTGCGACAATTAAATAATTAATCAAATAAATAATAATTAATATCAAAGGAATAGATAGCAGATCATAACAATATATGAGTTAACAAAATAATAATTTTCTAAAATATCAGTTTCAAAACCTCGCTAAAATAACTACCCAAAAATCAACAAAATTAAATTAGGTACAATAGTTATTTCCCTAACTAGTGCGGGAAGTGATACTTTCACGCACGAGACTGCCGCTGACCCGAACGACGCGATAGCGGAGTTCGGGCAAGCAGTCGAGTGCGGGGAAGACACTTTCCGCATGAGTTAGGAACAATATTTTTTCTAAAGCCGTACGTTTGGAAAAAACCCACAAAAAATAGAGTAATATCAATTTTTATTTAGAAGTGAAAATACACAAATTAATTCTTTGACAAGGTTGTCAAAAACCAAACTTTCAATATAATGAGTAACCATGACGACAATATTGGTTTCCATGACGACGATTCAAAACGACTATTATTGTCTACCGATTTGATTTTCGAATATTATGTCAAAATAATTTCATTTCATCGAATTATCAGTAGTAATTGCACAAGAGCTCTAAAATTATCGAATTTTTCCCGAGTGACACTTTGACAGTTTTAATTTCACGACTCGAAGGGGAGTGAAATTATGTCAAAGTGGCACGAGGGAAACACTTCGATATACTCTAAATAGTGATATTATTATACTAACATACAGAAATATAAAAATAAATAATGTTTGCTAATGGTAGGGAAGCCCAAGCGGGGATTTTTGCAGTTACTCGAGCACGTCAGATTGGCATATGGGGAGAAACCTGGTACCCTGCAGATGTACTCTACCATATATTGGCTCTTAACACAGGGGAGTTCGTTAAGGGGGGCCCGAAAAAAAATCTATCCGTAAAAAACTCGAAATTGTCAGATTAAGATAAGGTAAGTTAAGTACATGCAAAAGAGTGTATATTTCAAAAATCTGACGATTTGAGCCAAACGTAAGGAAATGGGTGAGTCCCAAAGTTTCACAAGGAGAAAAACTAAAAAATATGTGCTTAATATTTTTTAAAAATCTATCGAATGATTCCAAACACGACTTTCCACGGAGAGGAGTGGGGGTAATTTTAAAAACGAATCCCGCGATATTTCGCGAAATGAACATCAGATCGAAAAATTGTAAAATACACTTATTCAATATTTTTGAAAAATCTATAGAATGGCACCACGTACGACCCCCACGGAGGTGGGGTGGGGGTTACTTTAAAATCTTAAATAGGAGCCCCCATTTTTTATTGCAGATTTGGATTCCTTATGTAAAAATAAGTAACTTTTATTCGAAACATTTTTTCGAATTATGGATAGATGGCGTTATAATCGGAAAAAACGATTGTTGGAAATGGAAAATTAAATTAAAAATGGAAAGTCCCCACTAAAATGGAACTTTACTTAACTTTTTTTGGTTTTAGGACCTACTCTTCACAACCCAATAGGTCCCCATAACGCTCGAGTGACTGCACATTTAGCATAGTTTGCTCCCCTACTATAAACCGTATACAAAGTTTTCGTCATGATAATACTGGTATTTTCAGCTTGTTCTTCTATGTAGATATTGATGTTGACCATTATTTATATGTTGTCCACAATCATTACAATCTGCTTTGTATATAATTATCCGTATTGACTATTTTTATCAACATCTATGTTTCGTTAGTACCTATATTTACGTTGGTCCATCTTGTGTACAACTTTCTGGTAAGTGATACTCACATATAGTCCGTCTGCTATAACTTTTCCCATGCGGTACGATTAATTTCCAATCAAATTAAGTCAAAACATAAATTGAAACGAACGTCGATGTGTATATACATTTTGTATACTGTATACTATACCTAGTGTGACCAACTCCAATTTAGTCGAATCCGAGACAAGGCTGAAAAAAATACCTAAAATACTTTTCAATGAAAATCGGGCCATTTTTTTTCAGAAAACGATAACTAAAATGCAGAAACGAAAAAAGTCCACTGTCCACTGATATAAAATGCATGCGTTTTAGATGTGGTATTAGAATTAAACTCTAGAAATTGTCGACTTTTTTTCGTCCCACCAATTCAATTTGATGTGAATTAGAAGAATAACGTATTCAAAATTTCAAAATAGAATTTTACCAAAACCTTGAAAATTCGGATGGCCCGAAAGCCTTGTCCGGGACACGACTTCGTAATTCAGGCCATGTCCCGGATTTTTCAGGTTAATTGGTAACACTAACTATACCTATACTACACACATCGGCGTACGTTTCAATTTCTGTTTTGACTTAATTTGAATGAAAATTTTTTGCTCAATTAGAAATCTAATGAAATCAATGAATTTGTGGTCATCTGATTGAATACAACCAATAAAACCAACATTATACTGAAAACAGATCCCATGGGCTGTTTTCACTCAATCATGTAGCTATGGATACCTACATTTCGTTTCATTTCGATTTTGACATTTCAAATATTCAATATTTCAAAATGTCACGATTTGGTTGTAATACTGATGAGAATATTAATGAAATTATCGAATCAAATATACCAAAGAATACTGTTTACAGTAAAAAATTTGTATGGAAAGCGTTTATGGACTTTTGCAATGATAGAAAATATGAATTAGATGGAAATCGGACGGTGGAAGAATTGTTAATTGCACATTTAAATAAATTGTTTCTGCTCTGTATTTTTTTTTCATAACCAGCAAAAAATTTTCTATCCGAATAACCCTCGAACATTGATAAATGCTCAAAAATTTTTTAACAACTTTCTCAAGCTTGTTGCTTACAGGCAACAGACCTCCGCCTACGGCGTCGGTTTGTTTCCAAGCAACAAGCTTTCGAAATCTGTTATAAAATTTTTTCGAACAATTATCAATGTCCTTGGGTTATTACTACTGAAAATGAATCGTACCGCATGGGAAAAGTTATAGCGGACGGACTATAAACAAAAATTCAGGTATTCAGCTTTTTAAAAACCGAATGTGAGTTATTTTCACATACCAATGTTTTGTATTTCCCACTTTTGTATTCCGGTGTAGGTACTATTATCGTTTATCGTGGGAAATTATTGGTGCGAGACAATCATCCTAAACCGATAGAATTCCAGGTGTGAAGACATCATTGCTTTATAATGATCGTAACTCGTACGTGCTTGTTCGACATTTCTAATTATACTTAGTTACGATTATGGACGACCACATGTGACTACACACACACACACACTCACACTATCGGCATCGGCATTGACTGGTTCGATACAAATGGCGCACCTTCGGGTTCACTACCAGTCTATAAAAATTCCGAGAGTATATAAGGTAAATCATTTTTAAAAGAGACATATTTACACTGTGTCGAAATTAATCATTAGATGCCGTCTTTTACAGATTTCTCTTTGGTGGGAGGAAAAGGGATAGGTAGGTATGACTTTGTAACTAATTACAGAAGTAATAAACACAAATCTAAAATGGACATCTGTACATATTTACTTACGCAATAGAAAAATGACATTACACTATTAAGAGGCGACCATTAACTAGCAAGTAAGGTAAAACATTAGTTGGAAAGTACTAAGTGGTCTAATAAGTAAGCTTCCTTGAAATAAAAAAAAAACAAGTTTTTTCAGACATTTCTTTTTATTGGATTCGATTTGGTCTCCTTTTAGCTCAACAAAATGATTCCAAGTATTTTTCAATTTTTTATGCCGTTCGAATAATAGGATTCTGGAAGCTCTGCAAAATAGATGTTTTCTCGTCAACTATCTCTTCGTGCGGGCTGAATTTTTTATTTAAGAGCCATCTCTTTATAGATTTAATGCCAATAAATGTTTTGCTTGACCATTTGAAATGTAACGGCTTTTCCTTATCGTGATACCCCTAGCTTCTCTGTCTTACCATTGTTTAAAAAAGAATTCTTTGTTAAACAATGCTGTTACCTCTACCGAAGTGCCGAATAATAATTTCATTTCGTTTCCAAGTGTAGTCCGTAGAAGAAGGAAGTTTTCGTGTGTCTATTATCGTGAAATTTCGGTCGAATTATTTTTAAATTTTTTTCGAATCCTGAGAAAACTAATTAGTATTTTTGAAAATTTAAACTCAGAATAAAATATTACAGTATTATCGAGGGTCTGAAGTGCCTGGGAACTTCTATAATGATTATTTTAGTCACAAGCGTGAAAAAGAGAAAATTGAGTATGATTTTTAATTTCAAATATACCATTCAAAAGAAACTTTCTGTTTAATACTTTCAGCCCTCGGTAATAATGTATTTTTTATTCTGCGTTTAAATTTTTCAAAAACACTTATTAGTTTTCTCAGGATTCCAAAAAAAATTAATGCGTTTAAAAAGAATTTGATCGAAATTTTGCACCTGCGCTCTGAAAAAGGATTAAAGTGATATACATTTTTGGAATCACTATTTCAAACGCTTTTAAATGAGCTGTCACATGATAATACTTTCCGATTTAAAAAAAAAATCGAACATATGCTTGTCACCTGAAGAGGGATCGTGTAAAGTTAAAAACATTGATGTTGTAATATACTTTGAATATTTTAAAAATCGACCTGTCCGAACGTTTTGCTTATGTCCTAAAAATAAATAAGTTAATAGAGGGGGGGAGGGAGAGTGTAACACTTATTCCAGCGCACTGTATAAGTGAAATCATAATATGATTTCTCATATTATGAGAAATCACACAAAGTCCATTAGGTTTAGGACAAAAAAGGGGGATTTAAAAAATTATTATTATTCAATATCATACATTGGGCTAATGCATTCAGTAATTATTAATATAAAATATGTTCATAGTAGGAATGAACGAAACTGATTGTAAGAATGAATAGAATTGCTTGTAAGAATAACCGTATTTATTGTGGGAATGAACGGAATTAATTGTAAGAAACGGAAATAATTGTAGAAATAAACGAAATACGTTAGGAGAAATAACACTGTTATTGACACAACGGATAGTCTTCGTCGGCAATTAACGACGTTGTTGTTTCAATGAATAGTGTTCGTTGACTCAATGAACAGAGTATACATAATGAATGTTCATCCATTCAATAAACGTAGTACATTGGCTCAACTAACGAAAATAATGAATTGATGAACATCGCTTTGTTGTTCCAATAAAATCTAGAATTGGACAAATTTTAAGTATTGCGTTTGTTGTCTGAATTAACATTTTTATTGATATTACGTACCTTTTTCGTTGAGGGTATAATTTTGCTGTCAAAACCATATATTTGTTTTGTTTATTTATCGATATATCGATACATCTCAAACTATTCGGTAGCTAATTTCTTAATAAGCAAGAGCATCAACCAAGACTAACAAAAAGAAACAAACTATTAGAATTAACAATTAAAGCAGTAAACAAAATGAAAAAAACATGATCTGATGTTTTTAAATGATTTGTAGGTAATGACTAGATAATAATAATAACCCCATAGCTTCAAATTCCGTTCTAAAAGTTCAAAACACGTTCCAGACAAACTACAGATTATTTTTTTATTATTATTATTTTAAACCTATTAGTTCTACACAGTTGAATATGAATATACTTTATAATACAAACGATTACAGTCCCCACTTTTCAGCTCATCTCAAATATCTTATTATCTAGCTAGAAAGTTTGCATTTGACCGTTAGAAACATCCCTAGTTCACACAATAAAAAGGATGCGCTTAATCTAGTTTACAGGTTACAAGGTTACTCCTGTCTTCACAAGCAGGTTTTAAAGTGGTTGAACTTGAAATGATTTTTGCATAGTCTAATGGTGAGAAAAATTAGCCACCCTTGTGGTGTGTAGTTTACTTTTACAAGTGTTCTTATTATATATTCAGCTTTTGTGCGAGTTCTTGATGACTTGATCATTTTTCATTCAGGGTCAAGGGAATAGATGACTTTTTAGAAGTAATGTAGTTAGATTAAAAGAACTAGTACGTGTATAATGGGCAACTGGCATTCTCCGGGGAAAATTTCTTTCGATATCCAAAAAAATTTCTAGTCTCGTGTTTTTTGCAAGCCACCCCCGAAGAAAGGTATGTATTCTTTTCACATTATTTTCTAATTTTTTAAAGCAACAAAAAACTGTTCTTTTATGAAAACTAGAAATAGGACAGCCAATTTTATATATAGTATTTGATTCCAACAGATTCAGTATTTTAAATTACAAGTGTTCTTATTGTGTATTGTTGTCAATATGGCTTCATGGGTCAGAGTTATTGGACACATTCCTGAATAATATAAACGAAAACAAAGAAACAATATAATTTCCCATCGATAAGGAATATAATAACAAACTACGTTTCCTGGATGTTTTACTCTGAAGGAAGGATACTGAATGTGTTATAGGTTTATAGAAACCAACACATACCAACAGATATTTAAATTACAAATTCATATAATTCTGATTCTGTCCTTTTAAATTCTGATGGACAAACCCAACGGTTTCTTATAGATTTTTGACTGATGATTACGAATTTCGAGGGTGGATTTCGATCCGAGTGGTCAAAAAATTGTTTATAAGGCTCTGGCTCATAAACTAAAAGAGATAAAAAAATAAATATTAAAATAAAATTTGTTCCCTAATAAAAAACGAACAAAAAGGGTTAATTAAACTTAAATCCACTAATTATAACTCAAGATATTGTAAAATTAGTGCACAATGGAAATTGCAAATTGCAAAATAAGTATTTGTCGAAGCTTTATCGATCGTAACTCGGCTTCTACGCATGCAAATAAGCCTTAGAAGATCTCATTTTAAAACTTCATTAATAGGTTTCCAAACAAAGTTCGTTAAATTGCTTTATCTTCATTAGTTTTAATATTTTATACACGCATTTTATACACGTTTAAAGTTATAATTTTCTTAAAAAAATTGTACATTAATTTGTTTATATGGGTTTCAAGCAAATTTCAGCTATAAACATTTATACTTTAATTAACAATGATGATAGAAGAACTCAAAAAGAACAATTTGAGCTTATGAAAATGTTTGTAAGTTTATTTTTGGCCAAGATATCGATATTTTAATTAGTCTAGGCGCCAGAGGGGTCACTGTATCAGCGATTTTTGGCTGCTGATTACGAATTTCGAAGGATGTTTCGATCCGAATGGTCAAAAAATTGTTATAAACAATTTCATTGTTTATAAGCATCTGGCTCATAAACTAAAAGAGACAAAAAAATGTTTCAAATAAAATCTGTTCCTTAATAAAAAACGAAGAAAAAACGTTGACTACTCTTAAATCCAACAATTAGAACTCAAGATATTGTAAAATTAGTGCACAATGCAAGTTGGAAAATAAGTATTTTTCGAAGCTTTATCGATCGTAACTTGGCTTCTACGCAGGCAAATGAGCCTTAGAAGGTTTAATTTTAAAGTTTAATTAATAGGCTTCCAAACAAAGTTTGTTAAATTACTTTATCTTCATTTGGTTTAAAGTTATACTCGTTTGAAGTTATAATTTTCTTAAACAAATTAATTTGTTTATTTATAAGGGTTTCAAGCAAATTTGAGCTGTAAACATTTATACTTTTATTAAAAATAATGATAGAACAACTCAAAAGGAACAATTTGAGCTTATGAAAATGTTCGTAAGTTTACTTTTGGCCAAGATATAGATATTTTAATGGCGCGCTATAAGGCGCAAGATCGGCTCACAATCAAGTAAGTGACGAAATTCGTAGCCAAAATATCGATATCTTGGCCACAATAAAACTTACGAACATTGTCATAAGCTCAAATTGTTCCTTTTGAGTTCTTCTATCATTATTGTTAATTAAAGTATAAATGTTTATAGCTTAAATTATTTTGAAACCCTTATAAACAAATGAATGTACAATTTTTTTAACAAAATTATAACTTCAAACGGGTATAACTTTAAAACAAATGAAGATAAAGTAATTTAACAAACTTTGTTTGGAAGCCTATTAATTAAACTTTAAAATGGGACCTTCTAAGGCTCATTTACATACGTACACGCAGAGTTACGATCGATAAAGCTTCTAAAAATAATAGATAATATAATTTTACTTCAAAAAATAAATAATTTTACATTTTCTTGAGTTCCAATTGTTGGATTTAAGTTTAGTAAACGTTTTTTTTTTTCTTCGTTTTTTATTAAGGAACAGATTTTATTTGAACCATTTTTTTATCTCTTTTAGTTTATGAGCCAGAGGCTTACAAACAATTAAATTGTTTATAACAATTTTTTGACTACTCGGATCGATATCCAGCCTCGAAATTCGTAATCAGCAGCCAAAAATCCATAAGAAACCGTTGAGTTTGTCCATCAGAATTGAAAAGGACACGGCGACCTCTATTTGGCGCCTAGACTATAATATGATAGAGCCAAAATTATTGTTCTAATGAAAATTTGTTCATGGATGAGAAACTTTTGTTAATATCTGTTTTATTAAAAAATGATTATCCTTTGTCGTTTATAAGTAAGATATTTTTAAGAGCAAATGGAACAGAACCAGTTAGAACGGGATCCTATAACATTTTGAGCTTTCTTCATGACTTGATCATTTTTCATTCAGGTCCAAGGGAATAGATGACTTTTAGAAGGAATGTAATTGGATTAAAATTATTAGTACGTATATAATGGACAAGTCAGATTCTTCAGAGAAAATGTCTTTCGATATCAACTTTTTTCCCTCGAGCTTTTTGCAAGCCATCTCTTATGTGGATTTTTTACAGATTATTTTATACTTTTATTAAAGTAATAAAAAACTGTTCTCTCTTGCGAGAACTATAAATGGAAAATAAAATTTTATAGTATTTGATTCCAACAGCTTCTTTATTAGAAACTAAATTCGGGAAATGGAAATGAATCGTTTTTAAATTCGCCAAAGAAGTGAAACGAAGCTCTAAAATTGCGTCATTGACTTTATTGTCAAATCAAGATAATTTTATGTGGTGATTTCCTTTAAATGGCATAACAAACTCGAGTGAAAATAACTTAATGTTTCAATTTAATTAATAAGACACCTTTAGCAATAAAAGTCCTCCAGGTTCTGTATAAACACAACTAAATTTATACAGTATGGTGCAAATATTTGGAATAAATTCGTTATTTCGTAAGCCAGCGACTTAAAGATAAAAATCGACCTGTTTCAGGATTTTTTCTTAAAGTCTCTGGTTTACGAAATAACGAATTTATTCCAAACATTTGCACCTTACTATATATGGAATCACCATGTATTTCAAATCAATATTTACTTCTTTTGAAAAACTTTGGTATTGTTGCGAAACATAAAGGTTTTTATTGAAAAGAAGCAAATCGATAAAATAACGAGATAGCACAGTTACTCGGTACGTTATTAGCCCGATCAAAGAACAATCTGACCCAAAAAAAAAATAAACGAAGGATGAAAATTTGGGAATAGGTAGCTGAAATTGTCTATTATTATATAAGAAAAAGTTTACAATTCTACATCCCTCCATTTTTCCGAATTGTATAAAATGTCCGGAATTGTATAAAATGACTAATTCTAAGCAACTTTTGTTCTATAGAGTTTTTTTTTCCCTAAGTCAATACTTTTCGAGTTATTTGCAAGTGAATATGTTCATTTTAACAGAAAAAAAAACATGTTTTGGACGGTTTTTCGGATATAACTCAAAAAGTAAGTATTTCAGCGAAAAAAATATTCTTATCAAAAATATAGCTTATAAAAGGCTGAAAAAAATGGTGTATGCTTGAGGTCTGCAGACCCAGTAGAAGCAGAGTTAACCTGCGGATAACCCAAAAATGAACCACTTTTCGGGGAAAATTCATTTCAATTTTTTAAAGTGTTTAAAAAAGGTTTATTTTTGTTTAAAAAAAAACTTGTAACATTAAAAGTAAGTGACTTACGCTGAAAATATTGTCGGTCCCTTTTATTTTTTGGTAAAAAAATCGCGAAAATCACCCACTAATTAGCATCACAAATAAATTCTATCATAACCACTTCACAAGTTACGTTGCGTATGTATTATTTATATGATCTGTAAGTTTCATCAGTTCAAAGTGCCTATTTTTGAAAAAGCTGTAGTTAAAATGGCTTGAACAAGTAACTAATCACGAGTTTAGGCAAATTTTGAACATCAATTTTTGTCTAACAAGAAAACAAAAAAGAAAAAAATTTTCAGAAAAGCAAAACGTACATTTTATTACTCTTTAAGATTTTTGGTACTACTAATGATTTTTAAGTTAATTCCATGAACAATTCCATTTTTTTTCAAAATTAAAAAAAATGTTTTATTTTAAACCCAATTTTTTTCAAAAATGAGCACTTTGAACCAATGAAACTTATAGATAATATAAACAATACATAAGTAAAGTAACTTGTGAAGCGGTAACGATTAATTTTATTTGGGAAGCTAATTAGGTTGTGATTTTCGCAATTTTTGTACCAACAAATAAAAGTAACCAACAATATTTTGAGCGTAACTCACTTATTTTTAATGTTAGAAGTTTTTTTAAACAACAAAAATAAACCTTTTTTAAACACTTTAAAAAAGTTATAATGAATTTTCCCCTAAAATTGCTCTGTTTTTTAGTTATTTCACATTGAAATATTCGAAAAAGAACCTACTTTTCATTAGCTACAACTCTGCTTCTACTGGGTCTGCAGACTTCACGCGTACACCATTTTTTTCAATTTTTTATAAGCTATATTTTCACTAAGAATATTTTTTTCGCTAGAATACTTACTTTTCGTCCAAAAACATGTTTTTTTTTTTTGTTAAAAAATAACATATTAACTCGCAAATAACTCGAAAAGTATTGACTTAGTGAAAAAACTCTATAGAACAAAAGTTGCTTAGAATTAGTCATTTTATCCAATTCCGGGCCTATTTTGAACGTATATTTTTTCACTCCCGAGAAAATATTTTTCACCCCGTATTTCCCAATTTTTGTAAAATGGAGGGGATGTAGAATTGTAAAGTTTTTCTTATAGAATAATATACAATTTCAACTATCTATTCCCAAATTTTCATCCTTCCTTTTTTTTTGGAGGTTTTCGTAAAATTTTGTGTTCCCTGATCGGGCTATTTAGATTATTTGCCTTGTTGGTTGTAAATTGAATAAAAAAAGAATGTGTGTGTACTTTGTACGCACGTAAGAAGTATACTTCTATTATAATATAATTTCAACGAAATAAATATACCTACTTAACAGTTACAATACAAAAAATTTACAATAATTACCAAAAATGAACCAAAATTTAACAATGCCAAATATTAAAAAAAAAAGAAAACAATATGAATCGTCCGGGATTTGAACCCGCAATCTCGCGATTTTTTGATCTCTGATCTAATGCTCTACCAACAAGGCCATCAAGCCGTATGCACTTACCTTTCAGATATACATAATTATACATCACGGTGACAAGTGAAATATAAAAATAGATGTTTTATTATTTTACGCCCAAGGAAGACAAATCCAAAGACACAAAATTATAATAAAAAACCTTTTAAACCACGTTTTTCAAATTGCGCAAGTTGTATTATTAATATTAATGTTAATAAATGAAATATAAATATTTTGACGTTTCACAATTTGAAAATTCTCTTTTAACTGCAGTGCCTTAAAGTTTTAACGCTCCTATGGAGTCCTAAAAATTGCATTTGTAACACGTTTGTAGAAAAATATATTTAAAAACACTAATATATTCTTTGCACACCTTTTCTGGACTGATACATACATAAATTAAAACATTTTGAAGTATAACTTCAAAAATATAATATAAAAACTATTTAAAAAGGCAGTATAACTATTAACTAACCTTTGTTGTTTCTCCACAAATTTTAAAACGCAACAACCATACATAACCAAACGGTCAACCATCCAAACCACAGCTGCGCTACAGCTGCCATATTGGATAATTTTTGACATGTCATTTGAACATCCAATCAGAACAAAGTTATAATGCGCATGCGCCGGGATCGTAGGTTTTAACATATAAAAATTCACCCTCATATCGCGCGTAAAGAAGTATAACTTCAAAAATAAATATTTGATGGATTCGACCATTACTTGATGGAAAATCATTTTATCTAACAGTAAAACACTGAAAGCTTTTGATTTCAATACTTCCACAAAATGTATTTTAAGTTAATGTCACTACAGCTATTTCGGCAGAGTGCATTAACTTATAATAAATTTTGTGGAAGTAGGAAAACAAAAGTTTTCAGTGTTCTTTTCTTAGAAAAAGTAAATAAACTAACTTCTGTGGTTAAAAACGAAAATGCGGCTTATAGATAGAGAGTTACTTAATGGGATTGCAAAGAGGAAATATTATTGCAGTGGTAGGTATATCACAGGTCGTTGTATTAAAAACCTATACTGGGTAAAGTAAACCTATACCAAAAAGTAACAAAGGCTCGCCACGATTGTTCCAATCTCTAAGTAGCTAGAAAATATCCTACAATTTCTTACCCGTAGCTCTAAAGGCAGCTTTTGGAAGCTACTGGTGTAGGTGTTTCAGTTGAAACGTTAAGAAAAAGACTTCGTACCCAAGGACTATATAAGAGAAGACAGATTCTTGATCTGGGAAGGCATTATGATCTGTAACAAACTTTGATTTGGTTATATAACCTGGAGTTATAGGCTCTGGAGAGATGCAATGGGAGAAAATTGCACCTCAACCCTCAACGCACCAGCAGAGTGACTACAGGCTTCCTTGAAGCAGAAAATATCACTGTTCTGGAGTGGCCTGTTTGCTATCCCAATCTTAACCCTATAGAGCATTTGTGGGATATGCTTAAAAGAAGAATTAGAGCATGCCGGGATAATGAAAAGTCAAAATTATCAGTACTTAATATTGTTGATACTGTACATGAAAAAAGTAAAAATGTAGATGATTGTATGTAAAGATTAAAGTTATTGTTGTCAGCTGTTAAAAGTTTAGCAACATAATGCGCTTTTATTTAAATTCTATAACAACTATTAACGTAATATCCTTTTTCTGCTTGTTTTCTTTAAACATGTCGACACGATATCTAGGTCATTTTTATCGCGTTGCAGTTTCTATTTGCGAAGTCATTCTTGAATCAAAGTTTTTGCGGAAGAGTTTTGGTCTAATTGGTTTCGAACATTGTTCGAAAATATTCAGTTTCCTTCACTTTTATAGTAAACACTACGTACTTGCTGTAACAATCCTGAAGTTAATAAAAAGAAACATAGATTGAAAGTTAATAAAGAAAAATGAAACTGATGAGATTATGATGCGTAACATCTATTAATTGAAACGAAAAGCGAGTAGAGTTGGTACAAAACCTCGTGAACCTTGAAAATGCGTATGTATAACCGAAATAAAATGAAGCCAAAAACATACGACTATTTTATTTGCTGCGAATTGCGCGACAGGGTCCCATCTGCACCCTGATATTTTCAGTAATGTCGGATTCAATCGTTTCGTTCGTATATTGACGTCACCAAATGAATGAATTAGGTTCACGAGATTTTGTAACAGCAATACTAGAAATGCAATCTACAAATTGGTAAATTTTATGAACACGAACTGTTTGTATTATAAAGTCGCTATCTTAGGAAATGTGCACTTTAAACCATAAATTAATAATTAGAGAGAAATATAGGAACGCAAACTCGTATATAGATATAGAGTATTTTGGGTAAAACATAAAGTGTATGAATTGTTAAAGTGTTCCAAGCTGAAAAATTAGTTAAAGCATGAATGTTACGATAACAAAAGTTCTTCTTCTTCTTCAGCCTTAAGTACTTAATCCAACTTTGGACATAGGCCTCCCCCAATTCCATCCAGTTGTGTCCTCCAATCCTCTTAATGTCATCACCCCATCTCATTTTTGGCCTTCCTCTGCTTCTTCTTCCTAACCATGGTCTCCATTGTTGTATTTCGTGATTCCATATTTTATCCTTCAGTCGGGCACTGGGTCCTGCGAAGCTCCATTTTAATTTGGCAGCATGTTCTCCTGCGTCTTTTACTTTGGTTTTGCTTCTAATCCATTTGTTGGTTTTTTTGTCTATAAGCCTCACCCCGAGCATTGATCTTTCCATTACTCTTTGTGCCTTTACTATTTTATTCATATTGGCCTTGGTGAGTGTCCACGTCTGTGAACCATACGTAAGTATAATATAAGTATAATATAAGTATAATATAAGCACAGGGAGGATACACGAATCGTAAACTCTGATTTTCAAATATTGTTATATTTTAGTGTTTTTCAAGATCCAATTCAGTTTTCCAAATCCCGCCCTTCTTCTTCTTGCAGTACCGTCTCCTATCGGAGGTTGGCTACCATCACAGCAATCTTAACTTTGTTGTCTGCAGCTCTGAACAACTGTATTGAACTGTACCCATACCACTCTCTTAAATTTCGCAACCAGGAAACCCTCCTACGTCCCACATTTCTCTTTCCCGAGATTTTTCCTTGGATGATGAGTCTTAGCAGAGAGTACTTTTCTCCTCTCATTATGTGGCCTAGATATTCCAGTTTTTTTTACATACAAAGATATTTAATCTTTACATACAAATCCCGCCCACGCTAACCTTAGTCTTCTGGTAGTTTTGGCGGACGGGGTCGAGTTCGCTCCCAATGGTAAGAATTTTACCTGAACTAAAAAAGGTAGAGTCCGAATTGGCTCCTATAAACAAAATTTATTTTACCTAAACATGTCGAAAATATCACCCAGCGTTGTCACTTCTTTCAAATTTTCTCTTTTTGTTAGAAACAGGTACCTTCCTAGAAATATCTATGGGAAAGGACGAAGACCTAACCCTTCGGTCCTAACTTAACTTTCGGGTATTAGAGTGTAGAGCGCAAACCGGCCGATTTCAGGTAAGAGCGCAAAACGGTCGAGCGCATACCGGCCGACACCGATAATTTGTGTTAAAATTGCCACATATGCCAATGTTGAACTAAAACAAACTCTAAAAGTATTTGTCTAAAAGTATAATTTTCCTATAAAAAGTCTATATCACTATGTAAATTTCCTAAGCAGTATCAATATTACACGATTTGGCAACAATGTCTAATGTTTCCGCGATTATATGAGAGCCTACCCGCATTCATGCGGGAGCCAATTCGTACCCTTCTAAAATATACCTGAACGAAGCGGAGCGAACTCGACTTCACCCGTTTTGGCAGTTTGATTTTCTTTTTTAACTTTCATTATCTGTTCCAGGTAGATGTATTCGCTTACTGTTTCTAAATGTATGTCATTCAACGTTATTTTTCTAATGTTCGGTGTATTCGTCATAATTTTTGATTTCTCCAAGTTCATCTTGAGACCTTTTTCATATTTTTCGAAGCTTTAAATAGTTGCGATACTATTTCAACAAAAAGTTAGAAATATGTAAAGAATGAATAAGACACACAATTGATAAAACATTGGATTTGGAAAATACTGGAATATGTAAAGAAAGATGTAAAAGGAAGTAGTCAAATACACTATTATAAGACCCAAAAATAGAAGTACTAAAGCAACAGAAATATCTGGACAGATATCAGCTGTAAAAGCAATAGGAATATTGTACATATTATATTAGTTATTACATAACTTCTTTCTAATAAATTAATTTCTTATTACTTCACATAAACATAATCGATGATCCTCTTATACCGTAAGGTGTCGAGGTATCTTCTTTAATCGTTATTCTCTGCGAACTTACGCCACTTTTCGGTCCCTAACTAATTCTTTGGCTTCCTGCCACGATTTTCCTCTATTCTGCAATATTTCCATCACACTGGTATTCCACGTTTTCCTTGGTCGGCCTCTCCTGTTTTTCCCTATCTAATTCCCCATTCTAAATAAGTGCCCAGTCCATTTTAATTTCTTTTCATGAATTTTTTTCTTTAATGATTTTACTTTTAATTCTCTTCTAATATCTTCGCTACGTCTTTTATTGGTTCTCCTAGCTCCCACGACTTTTCTCAAATAGCTCATTTCCGCGGCTTGCAATCTCTTTTCTTGTGTCGCCACTCAATTATATTACTTCAATTAAATTTTATTTTTTTTACTATCTTCCTCACAAATTTTTGTTGTTACGCTCAGTAAGTACTGTTTTGTTTCCACATTATTAGAATGTTTTTGAAGAGTTTATTACATTTTAAAATATCACTTCAGTATACAAATCAATTAAAGAAATATAGATAAGTAAATCAAAGAAACAAGAAAAACAAAAAAGAAAAATAAGAAAATTTACAAACACGATACCAGTGATAAGAAAGGTTATCTTTTTAAAACAAAACGTTGCTGATACAATAATTATTAATATAAGCACGAAATACAAAGACGCCTACAGTCTTATCTAAACAACAAACTTTCATGATGTAAAGAGTGCAAAGCAAAAAATAAGTATTTTCTAGCTACATACACACGGCCAGTGGCGGCTGAAATATAAAAACTACGGAGCTGTAGAACACCAAAAATAATTTCAAAAATATAAAAATTCAAATTGAAAAATATAGCCGACCTATATGACGTAGCTATTTTGTACACCTCGCAAATCTATTAGAATAGAATAGAAATAAATATGCTTTAAGTAGGTATTGTCATTAAAAATTGTACAATTTTATAGACGAAGCTTACAAAGAGTCATAAAAACAAAACTATAACAAACACAATTTACTAAAATTACATAAATCGCCAATATACAATTATTACTTGCATAACACCAATAAAGTTTTACATTAACAGCATGTATAGTGAGCTATAATTTCTTAGTGCAGAGAAATAAGGAAAAAAATATCCTGTTGCTGACACAACCCCCTCCAGGCCGAAACCAAATTTTTTTGAGTAGGATGGACATCTATATTAATAACCTATATGTTTCCTGCAGCCGATTTTGATGATATACATAGTTAGAAACAAAAAACGGTAAATTTTCGCTTTTTTCGTCTATAACCAAAAAGTTAAGCATTTTAAACAAATTTGAGAGTGAGAAACTCATAAATCGTATAAAATACTTCAATATGGCGTTCGCTGAATATGTCTATCCTCATTGGTTGCTTAGAAAATTGCAAAATAAATCATAAATTTTGCGTATTTATAAATATGCATCACTTATGTAAAAATTAACTTAGAACGTTCTTATTACACGGAATGCTGAGACTTCTGGTGTTTAAATCATACCCTAAATTTCAAAGCAATTGGTCAAATAGTTTAATAGGTATTTAATTTGTTTATCCCAAATTAATTTTTTTGCAACGCTATAAGTCAGAAAATTATAAAGTTACACTAATACTTTGGATAGTTTATGAAAGAAGAAGATTTATACTATTAATTTAATTAAAAAAATGACAAAAAATAATTCTTAATACTGCAAAATTATTTTGCAAAAACATGTGAATTAAAAAAAGGGGGAGCTAACTTCGTCCCTAATTGCCCTAGGACAATTGTTTTTCTTTCTAAATGTGTTTAAAAATTCAGTCTTTCCAAATATGAAAAAATAATTTTTCTACGGGTAACGGTTAAAAAGTTATTCTAATTGTTTATAAGTAAGCAAAAAATCGACGTGTTTTTGCAAAATAATTTTACACTGTTTAAAATTACTTTTTGTCATTTTTTTTTAATTAATCCAATAGTATTAATGTTCTTCCACAAACTGTCTTACTGTAACCTCATAATTTTCTGACTTTAGTGTAGCAAAAAAAAATGAATTTGGGATAAACAAATTAAATCACTTTTTTTCTACAACCGTGTTAAAAATTCAATTTTTAGCACTCTATACGTGCGTTAAAAATGCTACTTTAAGACACTAGTGCTTTAAAATATTTTTAAGGCACTGCAGTTCGTATTGACCGTATAGACAATTTTGATGTAATGTCAAAAAATATAAAAATGGAATGTCAGTCACGTTCAAGTAAAAGCTTTTGTAGATATTGTCCTGTAATTACGTTTGTAGAAAAAATATTGTATGATATGCGTGTTAAAAAGTACATTTTAAGGCACTCATGTGAATTGCAGAATTCGCTATCGCTCATTCTGCAAACTTTCACATGCGTGCCTTAAACGTGTACTTTTAACACTTATATCATAAATAACTATTAAACTATTTGACCAATTGCTTTGAAATTTAAAATATAATTTAAGCACCAGAAGTCTCAGCAATTCGTGTAATAAGAAGGTTCTAAGTTACTTTTACATAAGTTATGAATATTTGTAAAAACTCAAAATTTATTATTTATTTTGCAATTTTCTAAGCAACCAATAAGGATAGACATATTCAGCGAACGCCATATTGAAGTATTTTATACGATTTATGAGTTTCTCACTCTCAAATTTGTTTAAAATACTTAACTTTTTGGTTATAGACGAAAAAAGCGAAAATTTACCGTTTTTTGATCTTTATTTGTTTATAACTATGTATATCATCAAAATCGGCTGCAGGAAACATAAAGGTTATCAATATAATAGATGTCCATACTACTTAAAAAATTTGGTTTCGGCCTGGAGGGGGATTTGTCACGAGAAAAATCTTATTTCTCTGGACTATCTATGGGATATCTATGTGTGAAAAGGAGATTTCTGTGGAATATCTATGTGTAGAAAAGATATTATCGAAATACGATATACGTAGGAGTTTTATAGTCGATATATATTTAGAAAATGGATGGTATTGACTATTGAATAGCATATTAGTTATTCGACTCTTCAATCGAGGAAAAGAATAACTAAAACAAAAGCGCGTGGTACATTGCCGGAGATAGTAATGAAAAAAAAAATTCTAGTAGGGACAAATATTACAAAGTACAAATGGACAAGGCGAAAACGGCGGGTTCGTTGAGAAAAATATTCCCATGAGATTTTTTTTGCATAATCACATTTGTGAAACACCCCAGAATAAGGTTCAAGAAGTTGCCCAAGCGAAAAGTGGTCCAAATTTTTTTAACAATTTTTTTAATCAAATAGTACAAATCAATGTTTTTGGCTCGGACAATTTTTTTTAGGTTTTTTGAGCCATTCTGGACAAAAAAGGTCTATTATATTTTTTCTCTAAAGTTGATCGTTTTCGTTGAAAAAAGCGAAAATGGCCATTTTCAATGCTTAATAACTCGGTTAATAGTTATTATTATGAAAGTCAGAAAGTGACTAAATCAAAGTTTAAAGTCCCCCTACAAGATCCTGAAGAAAGTTTTGACATTATTTTATTACTAAGCTGTTATTTTGAAGTAATAATAATGATCGCCATGCACGTGTTAGGCGGCCGTAAATGCTGAGTGCGAGAGAGATTCCATTCCGGCAGTCCACTTGTGCATCTACTCGCACTCACATTTACAGCCGCGCCAATACGATCTAACCGCTCATTGTTATTAATTAAAAATAACAGCTAAGTAATAAATTAATGACACAGATTTCTTCAGGATCATGTAGCGGGGGGTTTAAACTTTAATTTAGTCACTTTCTGACTTTCATAATAATAACTTTTAACCGAGTTATTAATCCTTAAAAATGGCCATTTTCGCGTTTTTCGAATTTAAATTGCTTATAACTCGAAAACGATCAACTTTAGAGAAAAAATATAACATACCTTTTTTGTCCAGAATGGTCCCAAAAATCTAAAAAAAAATTGGCCGGGCCAAAACTATTGATTTTTGCAATTTGATTAAAAAAAATTGTTAAAAAAAATTTGGACCACTTTTCACGTGGGCGACTTTTTGAACCTTATTCTGGGGTGTCTCACGAATGTGATTATGCAAAAAAATCTCATGGGAATATTTGTCCCAACGAACCCGCCGTTTTCGCCTTGTCTAAAATTAATCCAGATTTTTTCAGGAGAAATATTTGGATGTGTAGCTGTAATCGAATAAAAGTGGTCTATTTTGATTTTCCTGTGTAGTCTTTGATGGTGATAAAGCATGAATAGAAGTTTGAGTATACTCCGTTTAAAAATTATTGATATAGCACAGTTTTTTATGACATTGCCGATAATCGTCAACATAATAACATAAACCAATGACGAAAAATATAAAATTCTTTTGAAATTTTCTTTTTCCAAATGTGTCAAAAATGTATGTAATAAATGTATGTGCTTATTGAAGTTTTCCATTTCTCTATAATAAACTCTAAGTTTTCTATGTAAAGTAAACTCATGTCATCCGCCACTGACGTGTGCCATTCTGATTTAAACCCTTAAGACTTACTCATTTTCATTTTATGTTTCTTGTGTTCAGTATAATATGGTCATCTCATTTTTATCAATTCTTATACCAAACTAAGACTAGTTTTAATACTCAGATAATAGTGAACTAACAGAAATTATTATTGAACCATTTACTAAAATATTCAAAAAGAAAATTCTTTGCTCAGAGTCAGAGCTACAACGAAAAAGTTGTCATGAGTGGACACCAAACAGGAGTTCAAAAGAAGTGACAACGAAAAATTTTGATTTGATAATTTCTAATGTGCCTTTCGAAAAATATCAATCTAACTTTTTTCGAAAATTTAAATGAAATCGTTAATTTTTTACAATTGTTTGCAATGAGTGTCAGTGAACAAAGCTTTTGAACATAGCGAAAAGGTTTTGGTGATTAACACATCAAAGATAACCATGAGACTTAGTTATGGTCATGGTAAACAAAAAAACTACATACCTATATATAACTACATATTCAAAAGTGTTAAATGAAACAAAAAAATATGTTGTAAGTATTATGTTAATGTTTATTTCATAAAGCCAAAAGTCTACACTGAACCTGGTAAGTTTTGTATCTTTTTTCCTTTATTGTAGCAACTGCTAATGGCTAATAGAAATATAGAATATAGAACACAAAAACTACCGGATACCTCAAAGGTCATCTTGACTGCAAAATTGCGAGGAACTTGGCATTGTAGCTAAAAATAGGGAAGTATAATATCAATATCAGACCATGAACTTTTTAATAAACAATGAAAGTGACCTATAGATAAGTCTGCAGAAATGCACTTCAAGTGCAAAAATGTAATTAAAAATTTAAAAACGTCAGCATTAATTATAATATATGAAACTAAATAAAGTTGGTAAAACAACAGAAGAAATTATCAACGTTTGCAATATAGAAATGTAGGTATGTATTATGAATATGAAAGGTAAATGCGAAAAAATCGCAAATACTTGTAATAGACAACTAAATTTAACTGACTGGTTATTTCTATTTTCAAATGGTATCTTCATAAAAATACTAAAGAAATGAAAACTTCCAGGAACAAATCAAAATTTGTTTCTTATTAGAAAATTAATGAAGGGTGCAAAAAATTATGAATAAAATATGAAAAAATAAATAGGTACCATAAATAGGTTCGGTATTGGGTATTATACTGTTCCTTATCTTTAGGTATAAATGACATCACTAATTTAAAAATCGATGGAAAAATTTTTCTTTTTGTTGATGATAACAGTATCACTTGGAGCAAGTCAACTATTGCAACTCTTCATGTTCTGATCTGCTTACGATAAAAACCTGGTCTGACTCTAATTTACTTTTTACTATAATTTACGACTTTAATTTTATCGTGGATAAGACAGTATCATTATCCTATAAAGGTGCTCTTCAGCCCCTGCTTGTTAATAAGAGCCAGATCTCTACAGTTGATTCTATAAAATTTCTTGGTATTTTTTAGACAGCAACCTCAAATGGTCTGTTCATATCAATTTGCTATAAGTAAGAAATTCGCCTCAGCGTGCTATGCTATAATAAAGATCTGTCTCGAAGGAACGCAATTTATCTTCTAAAATAACATATTTTTCGTTGTTCGAGTCTCATCTTCGATATGGTCTTCCTTTTTGGGGTTTTAGTACAGCTGTCCAATTTGACGTTATTTTTAATTTACAAAGAAGAGCTATAAGATATCCGTTTGGTCTCAGAAGAACATCACATTGCAGAAACTACTTCAAAGATAACGGAATTTTAACCCTTTCATCTTTATATATTTTAGAAACTGTTTGCTTAATTCGTAAACACCTGCATGTCTTTCCAGCAAGGCCTCATCATGACTACTCCACCAGAAATTCAACTTTTGATGTCTATTTACCGATCCCGTCCTCTGAGTTAGTAAAGAAATCTATGTTATATTCCGCAAAAAAACTATACAACCATCTCCCTTTACAACTCAAATCTGCAACATCTTTATCCAAGCTCCGTAAAATGACAAAAGCCCATCTATCTAAAAGACCATATTTATTATTCAATAGAAGAGTTTCTTAATGACTAAGAAATTACAGTAATGTATGTACAAGTAAATAATTTATCTATATTTGGGTGTCACATGCAGCAGCTTAAACTTATTAGTTCCTGTTTGTATTTTATTATGTTGTATGTTCAATTTGCAATTTATATTAATTTTGCAATATGCACATTTTGGTTTTGTGTTTTGCTTTACTTTATTAACTTGTAATTTTTTTTTTATATTGACCATTTATCTAATTTCAGACAATTGTAATTGTTATTTTTTTGGTTTTGTCCATAAAATTGTATAATTTTCAGTGACAATAACGCATATTTCTATTCTGTTCTATTAGGTACTTACATTACAGCATCATTTTAAGTGGTTGGACCATAAAATGATGAGAGATTTGAATTTACAATAAAAGTACTCAAGATATGGTTGGAAATCTTATGTAATAGATAAAACCGGCGAAAATTATAAAACTATTAATACTAACAAATAACCATTTCAGCTGTAATCATGCAATGAGCGTTACTTACATTTTTTTCATGTGCCTTTTTCTCACTATCAATGTGTAAGATTCCCGTTGTCCAGAAGAAAAATATTTCATCTTCAGACCCATCTAATAGAACCTTTCAAATTCAAACTACGACTAATATCACAACACAAATATTGCACAAGAAATCGACGGCAAAAACTAAGTTAACGACTACATAAAAACCTGTATGGCTTTAAGTCATTGATAAACAGTCACAGCACAACACACATTGAGCTTTTAAAATATTTGGTCCGGACACTTGCACTAAAGTTAATCCTAAATATTAAGGGATGAGAATGTTTTTCTCAGATGATGATCAGGACCCCACCATTTTGTAACTTGTCAATTGCTTTTACATGTTTTTTCAATTAAGTAATGAAAGATCAAGTTCACTGTGGACGACAGTAGATCGATTTTGATAGAGACGGCAGCACGTGTGATATCGGCGCGTGAGGAAGACTCGTAACCTCCTTCCTCTGAGTCTGTTTCAACACTGAAAAGTTTGTTACTGAATCGGCAAGCGAGGGGCCAGCAGTCAGTGGCAGATCTAATGTCGTCGCATGCTAGAGATGGGCGTGTTTGTTGTGGTTAAAATTGGAAATGAATAGGTGGTTGATTGAATGACAATTAAATGGAATTAAGAAATTATTATAAACGATTTGATGTCTAAATTGACAATACAAATCGTTTTGAAAATTAAATTTTTAATCTTTTATAGTTTACACCCTTACATATCTGTTCTATTTTACTAAGCGATTTTTAAAATTTAAAAATAAAAATTAAAGGTAAATAAATAAATCAAAATAAATGTAAAATCTTCCTTTGTCTCCATGTAACTCAAAATTATAAGAGATACAGTAATGAAAGATAAAATAAAAATATTATCCGAAAAGACTTACATTTTTGTATTGTATCTGGATTTCGTATCTCTTATAATTTTCGAGTTACATGGAGAGAAAGGAAGACTTTTAAGAAAATTTAAAAATGTGCTCTATAATTTGATCTTATTGTTTTCAAAAACCATTCATTTTAAACCCGTCCAACTGTTTGAACATAGAAATAACACTATAATAAAAGGTATCGTTAAAGGAAAACGATGCGTTTAAATTATGGTACATGAGGGGTTAAAATATACTTCTCATTTTTCCTTAAAGTACATTAGTCAACAACAATTTTGCATCATTTTTTCTTCGTTTGAATGAAATCGACATTTAACAGCGCTCATTTTAAAGTTTTTTTTAGGCACTACGAAAGGTATTGGCAGAATTATACCTAGTGTGACCAACTCCAATTTAGCTGAATTCGGGACAAGTCTGAAAAAAATACCTGAAATCCGGGACTTTTCAATGAAAATCGGGCGATTTTTTTTAAATATTGAACTTAAACATCATTATTTTATTGATTATTTAACAATTTTATGTTGACCATGATATTTTTGATGGGATTAAGCCACAATTGGTTGTAATAATAATTACATTTTTGTTAGTTTTTGACGTTTTGACTTCCAATCAAAATCGTTTTCAAAAAAGTAAAAAATCATATTTGTCGAAAGATTGAATTTGCTTAAGACTGAGAAGAAATCTGTTAAAAATCAATCCATTGATGTTAATTCTTAGAAGAATATAATTTTACCAAAAGGTTGAAAATTCGGATGACCCGGAAGCCTTGTCCGGGACGCCGGGGCACGGCTACGTATTTCGGGCCATGTCCCGGATTTTTCGGACTAGTTGGTCACACTATGTATACCCCTAAATTATTGACCATTCCTCTGTTATTTTAACGATTGCTCAACGATTTGAACATGATCAAAAAAAATCTTTTTTCATCTACCATAATTATCTCCTTTTGTATTAGGTATAACTAGAAGACTTATAAAAAAATGAATCTCTTTGATTTTTCATAAGCTACAAAAATGTTTTCTGCAGTTTTTTTCGTTAGATGGATAATTTTTAAGATTTAATTTAATTTAAGATTTAAGATAATTTAATTGCACCAAGGTTCGGTGCTTAGTCCTTATTTATTCTCATTAGTTTTGGACCAGATAACAGCGAAACTACAGGGTAGTATTCCGTGGTGCCTAATGTATGCTGATGATGTAGTGTTAATAGGAAATAGTGAAAGAGATTTAGAACAAAAACTGGAACAGTGGAGTCAAGCTCTGGAGGAAAAAGGTTTAAAACTTAGTAGGACAAAAACAGAGTATTTGGAATGTTGATTTAAAAATGGAGTTACTACAAATAAAATGGTATCTTTGGATGGTGAAATGATTGTGAAACGCAATAGTTTTAAGTACCTAGGATCGGTACTACAGAGTAATGGAGAAATAGATGGAGATGCATGCAGTAGAATTAGGGCTGGATGGATGAAGTGGAAAGAAGCGAGTGGTGTGTTGTGTGACAGAAAAATTCCAATGAAGCTGAAGGGAAAATTCTATAAAACAGCCATAAGACCGGCTATAATACACGGAACTGAATGTTGGGCAGTGAAAAAGAAAGAGGAACAACGAATGCATGTGGCGGAAATGAGAATGCTTAGATGGATGAGTGGAGTGACAAAGAAGGATAAACTTAGAAATGAGTATATTAGGGGAAGTCTAGGTGTGGCACCAATTGATGCCAAAATGAGAGAGCATAGGTTAAGATGGTTTGGTCATATTCAACATCGAGACGTTAATCACCCAATACGAAGAATAGCTGAAGTGCAGATTCCTGGAAGGAGTAGGAGAGGAAGACCAAAGAAGACGTGGGGGAGACGATAAGGCAGGACATGTTGGTAAAGGGGATTAACATTGATATGACCCAAGATAGAATTGTGTGGAGAAGTGCAATTAGGGAAGCCGACCTCGCATAGGGATAAGGCCAAGAGAATGATGATGATGGATAATTTTAAGATATTCACAAAAAACCGTCCGAAACAATGTCATTTTGCCAAAATGCCAAATTTTCAACCACGAATAAATCCAAAAAGTGTTGAGTTTTCAAAAAAATTATAGAACAGTTTTAGCTTAGAATTATACTCTCTAGCCACTTCCGCGGTTATTTTGATCAAAAATTTTCCACCCCCGTGAAGGGGTGGGATCTACCCGCAAGATAAAAGCGCCATAGGATATAGGGTAGTATTTGTTTCTTGAGCTATTCCCTATTTACAGTGAAAATATTAAGTAAATTGATGCAGTAGGATGGAATTCGGAGCCAAATACCCTCACTGACTGCACTATCTGGACCCTTTAACTAATTTCGATCCAATAAGTCATCAAATCTATCAAATTTAGAACAGCTGTTGTATTAGGGGGCATCCATAGTGTCGTAAAAAAATTGAACTTTTTAGTACCCTCCCCCTCCGTCGTAATTCGTCGTTTACAGACGAACCCCCCCCCCCCCCCATGTCGACGTCTTCATTGCAGTTCACGACCGCCTTTCAGTGATTTAAAAAAATTCAATGTTATTTCTGTTTTTTTAATCAACCTTGAAACTTTATTTGCGAATGTATCATAACAAGAACAATTAAGGGGGTAGGCGCAAAATCTTAGTCCAATGCTATTTAAATGCATTCTTTTTTCGAATCCTGAGGAAACTAATAAATATATTTGAAAAATATAAACGCAGAATGAAAGATTACATTATTACCGAGGGCTGAAAGTCCCTTAGAATAAACAAAAGGTTTCTTTTGAATGAAATTTTTGAACTTAAAAATCAGACTAAATATTCTCTTTTTTTTATCCCTGTAACTTATTAAAATACACATTATAGATGTTTTCAGAAACTTTTGGCCCTCGGTAATAATCTAATCTCTCAATCGGCGTTTAAATTTTTCAAAATTTTTTATTAGTTTTCTGAGTATTCGAAAAAAATGAATGCATTTAAATAGCATTGGACCAAGATTTTGCGTATAAATCTTCTCTAAGTATAAATACGACTTACTAACTGAATAGAACAAATATTTTATTTCCATTCATTCTTTCAGACTATTTTTTCACACACAGTATGCAGCACATAAATGAATTAACAATTTAATATTGTTTTTCTAGCTAGACGTTGTTCTGTATATATAGAAGCGCTTGTTTAAACCCAAAGAACAATGTCTTATTGTTTGTTGTCCTGTACAAAATGCTACCTAATATTATTTTAAGGCTGTGACTGATAAAAACGAAATGTATGCGATAAAAGTATCTATAAGAGAATTTTTTTTAATTTTAACAAGGTGTATTTATTCGTAAACGTTTTGTTTTATTTTCAATTTCATTTCAAAAACTATACGTTTTTATATGAATATCTGATACTTTTATGCTGGTAAAAGCTAGTAAAAAATTATATTTATAGAGACAATAGCGACAAATTTAAATATACCAATATATTAAACTATTAAACGACGTCGAATGTGCACTCATACCCCCCCATCCCCTGTCGTATTTCGTCGAAATAAGCAAGCCCCCTCCCTCTTCTCAACGACGTAGTTTATGGATGTCCCCTATTTAGCGTTAGCAAAAGAAAAGAAATATTATTGGAGCTACTTACGAAAGAACAAGAGAAATGATTGCAGAAATGAAGTTAAAAGTGAATAGCTATGATAAACCTAATAATTAGACTAATTATTACGATTGATTAGTTAATTTATGGAGTCATAAAATGGGATTCATTATGTTAATAATATGTTTGAATACATTATTCTTCTTTTTTTTTGTTATAGATCTTTCCCTATTTATCTTGAATTTTTTTGTACTTACTAGATACATCTGATAAAAGAGGAAGATTGGCTTACCTGAAAAAAAAATATATATTATTATATTATTTCCATTATGTAGTAATCGAAAACTAAGATGTTATAAAAATCTTCAAAAAAGATTATTTCAAAAAATAGTGACGTGATGATAACCGAAAGTTGTTTTAGGGCTATGTTCTTTTTCAAGCTTGACGGATGACTTATTTTGACCTCGATCTCGTAGGCATAGGTATTTAATACCACAGGTTTAACTTATTTTTAATAAAACAAGAAATTGTAGTATTAAAGACTCTCTGAATGACGAATATATTACATACGTAGTACACATACAACAGACAAAAAACCACACTCATTAACAAATTTTTAAAAGACATCAGTAACACCAAATACAATAACCAAATAAGACACAATGCAATCAGCACAACAGTTGTCAATCTGTTATCAGGTATAAATTATGCTGTAACACGCCCATCCATAGGCTCCCATATCCATGGATAGGGGGGCCGTGGCCCCCCTAGCTTTTCGGGTGCTTTAAACTATATATTCACTATATTAAACTATATATTTGTACACTATGGTATCCATAGTGTACAAAATGATATGTGCAAAATCTTCACGTCTGCCCCCCCCCCCTGAAAATTTTTATTTGGTTGCCCATGGGTCCATCAGTTCCTAAACTAGACAAAATTCTGTCAAGAACTACCAATACACGAAAAATGTAGCGTACTGTGCACAAAAGAACTGGAGAAAAGAACAAAATCAAACGCAAATGCTATTAAAGATGAATAAAAGCTATCAGAGCACTAAAAGAAGATGAGTCCATAATAATATTACCAGTTGACAAGGGCAACGCAGCTGTAATTATGGACAAAAGTCAATATCAGAAGAAAATACAAGAATCGGTCACAAATAGACCTTACACAAAACTAAAAACGGATCCATCCAAATCACTGAAAAACAAGATATAAAAACACTTCACAAATTTAAGGAATGCCCGAAATACTACCAAAAAAGAACACTCTAACACCACACCTATGCGGAGTCTCAAAAATTCACAAAGAAAATGTACCCCTCAGACCAATTTTCACCTGCTTAAATTCTCCCTACAGCAGACTGTCAAAGTTCCTCCTAGACTACTAAACCTAGGAAAATACAAAAGGAAATAACAAAACACCACAAGCATAAGAAGAGATTTAAAGATGACCACAAGACCATATGTAAAGGGCTTATCGGAGAAATTAAAAAGGATAGGAAATAAGTAAGATCACAACAGTATTCAAAACAACGAATACACTGGAACAACAATCAAACCTAATAACACACAAGAGAGATCAAAGAACTGCATTTATAAAATACCCTGTGAATGCAACCATTTCTATGTGGGGGAAACCGCAAGATAACTAAGTACATATTAGCATAAACGAGCATGAAACATATTATATCAAAAAAGAGACTTCGACAAATAATAAGAGTTATGCAAATTTGCCTGGTAGCCAGTACTAAAAGAAGAAGTCAGCAATACAAATATACCAATATTAACGGATTTATAGAAAGTCGAGGACACATCGTTTCAAATTATCTGATCTTATAAAATCCTAATGTGACAAGTCACGCAGTGTGTCCGGTCCGCTTTCGATGTGTAAACATTGAATGACGTTTAATAAACGTCATTTTATTTTTTATATCCCGGATAATAATTTTATTATTTATATTTTAAACAAACTATATTAAATCGATATTTTTAAAATTAAATAAAGGAATTTTATTATTTATTTATTAGTTAGATTTTACACAAATTATTTTATATTAATACTTAGTTTGACACAGTTTAGGTATGCTTTATTCATACGTTAGCCGATGGCGTTAGGAGTCTATTGAATAGTTTAAATAATAATTAATGAAACATGAATATTATTTGACATTAAGTTTAATTATTATAATAGGGTGTCCCAAAAGTAGCGGAACGGTCGAATATCTCGCGAACTAAACATCGGATCGAAAAACTGAAAAATACGTGTTCAATCATTTTCAAAAATCTATCCAATGACACCAATCCCCACTACACCCCCTGGAGGTGGGGTGGGGGGTAACTTTAAAATCTCAAATGGAAACCCCCAGTTTTTCTTGCAAATTTGGATTCGTTACGTAAAAGTAGGCAACTTTTATTCAAGACATTTTTTCGAACTGTGGATAGATGGCGCTATAATTGGGAAAAAACGATTTATCCTGATACCATAGGTAAATTATAGAAACGGTCTAATATCCCACGAAATACACTTCCAAATGAGAAACCAAAAAACAGATTTTTAATCTTTTTCGAAAACCTATCGAATAACACCAAACATGACCCTACAACTCACCCCCTGGAGGTGGGGTTGGGGGTAACTTTAAAATATTAAATAGCAACCCCACTCTTTATTGCAGATTCGGATTCATGATAAAAAATTAAGCAATATTTATTCGAAACATTTTTTTTAATTTTTGATAGATGGCGCTAATAAATCGTATTTTTCCAATTAAAGCGCCACCTATTAACAATTCTAAAAAATGTTTCGAATAAATGTTGCTTAGTTTTTCATGACGGATCCGAATCTGTAATAAAAAGTGGGGGTTGCTAATTAAGATTCTAAAGTTACCCCCACCCCACCTCCAGGGGGTGGGTTGGAGGGTCACGTTTGGTATTATTCGAAAGGTTTTCGAAAAAGATTAAAAATCTGTTTTTTAGTTTCTCATTTGGATGTGCATTTCGTGAGATACTAGACCGTTTCTATAATTTACCTATGGTATCAGGATAAATCGTTTTCCCAATTATAGCGCCATCTATCCACAGTTCGAAAAAATGTCTTGAATAAAAGTTGCTTACTTTTACGTAACGAATTAAAATTGCAAGAAAAACTGGATGTTTCCATTTAATATTTTAAAGTTACTCCCCACCCCACACCCCAGGGGGTGTAGTGGGCGTTGATGTTTGGTGTCATTGGATAGATTTTTGAAAATGATTGAACACGTATTTTTCAATTTTTCGATCCGATGTTTAGTTCGCGAAATATTTGACCGTTCCACTACTTTTGGGACACCTTGTATAAAACAAATAAGTTTAAAAATAAAATTTGAGTATGGTTTGATGAAAGGAATTATTAATAACTAACGTTAAAAAGTTTGGTAGAAATATATTGCTTTTGTATTTACTACTTCATCAGTAGGTACCTACTTAATTAAATCTTTCGCAAATTTGACAAAAAAATTGATTACTGGTTACTTTAATAAGAAAAACAATTTAAAGTATTATGTAATTTTATATTTAACTGGTTAACATGCAAGACTTTTATTATTTTAAAAATGTAATTTTTAATTCTTTTGCAAGTTTGTTGATTCTAAAATTTTGAAAAAATTGGGTGGAGTGACTGTAGATGGCAATTGACTGGATCCCCCGTCGCGTGGAGACGTTTAAAATTACTAGTACATAAATAATATAAAACATACAACACATACACATATATATGTAATACATAAACACATAATACATAAACGCATAATACATAAACAAATAATACACAATCACGCAAAATAATCAGAGGGTAAAACGACCACCCTCAGAATTTTCAACTAAAATCATTGATATTTGCCTACAATATTGAGGCCAAAGTATGACACCCGTCAAGTAAACATAAAACATAAACCTAAATAATAAAAAAAAAGAAAAAAAAAAGAAAAAAAACATACCTAACCTAACCTAAATAACTACCAGAAAAAAAATCTCACCTCACTATTTTTTGAAATTAATTACGAAAATAATTTTTTTAAACGATTTTCGAAATTGAAACCCAAACGTAAAAAGAAGTTAAATATGTAATTTTTATTAGATATGTTACAGGAAAACCGTTTCAGAATTAACTTAAAATGTAGTAACTTTTATAAAACTCAATTTTAATTTTTATTGGTTCAAAGTGACATTCGAGAAACAATAGTGCTTTGATGTCTTTTATGTACATATTAGAAGAAAAACGATTACTGAGAAAACTGTAAGATTGTCATTTTATGGTTTTATGGTCTTATCTATAACATTTAACATTTGCGTTCTGATTTCATGGTATGAATATTTTACAACAACTAAGAAGACATTACAAAAAAGTTCAGAGAAGTTGCTAAAGGAAAGATAACCCTGATACTCGATCAATTAATCTCATTTCATTTTTGAAGAAGGTTGGTATGCACCATAGGTTGATGGGTCAATAGAACTGAATATGTTAGCAGCGTGATACCTTACTTACAGACATTATAGCACGACAAATTTAAATATACTTAGGCCTTAATGTTAGGTCATAGGTTTGATAAATTTCGTGCTACACAACTTTTCATATTACCCCGGTAAGCTAACAGTCTCCGAGAATTAAGGAAGTAAGTCCTTGAAATAAAATTTAATATAAAAAGAAAAGAATAGTATTAATTGGGCGCCATCAACAAATTAAAATATATTGCCATATGTCTATACGAAAATTACAAAAAAAACTACTTGCAATGACATTCCATTGAATAGAAATCGGTACTTACCATTGATGTCTGAGGTAGGCTGTATGTTTTATTACAATAAGGATCAGAGATAGATTGTGCAAAATAAAAAGACATAAGTTTAAAACATATTCATTGTTTATTTATATAAAAAAAAGTTAAAAGGCAAAACTGAATTAGAAAGAAGTGAATAAACATATTAAGTCCTTCGCGTTTTCAAAAGTTCGAAGAAAAATAATTAAACAGTTTGTTACAAATACCTGATCATCTGCGGTGGTGCCATGGGCTGGTGGCCTCGAGTAGCTCGCTTGGAGCTCTGGTAAAGCGATGCGGCGACACTTCACTTTACAATTTCTGATCGAAAGTACTATTACACCAGTTGTTTTTTTTTTATATGAAAGATAAAATTCCATAGTCTTGTTTTATATTTACAAATAAAGTAACTGCTTATTTTGATTATTAGTAACACATTTCATCAAATTGATGATAAAAAAATTAGTTTGAGCAATTGAACTTTAGTTAAAAGATCGGAACCACGTCCCGCGAAGATTGAATTAAGTTATTCTTGGAAAAGGCATACTCTACGCCACTACTAGAAACACTATATCATTTATTTCACCGGAACAACAACACCATAAGTTGCCGGTATGGTATTTACGACAAACACATCGCTCTTGCTACTTTCACTACAGAATCTACACAAGATTCCATCTGAGCCTAACTTTGGCACAGAAAAAGAAAACTGGACTCCTTCACTGCAAGTCAGCTCAAACTTAACTCTCTGCCAGACCAAACTTAACTAACTCTTTTGTTCTCCTTCAAGCCCAGGTTCCCTCTTTAAAAAAAAGAAGAAGTTACCTCCCATTCTACCAACATCACATCGTTTATCCAATAGAAATAAACTAAACATTTCTTCTGCTAATAAGATGGCAAGAAAATGATAATAAGAGCATCCTACTGAGGCTGTAATCTTTCCTCCTAACCAATGAAAAAACGCTTATTTTCCATAAACAGATTTCTGGTTCTCACCGAAACCGCTGACTCTATTCTAACGGCCAAGCTCGTTATAGACGTTACAATAGACGTTATTTATGTCAACATTTCAGCTCTAACATAAACACTTTCCAGACTCTCAGTCTCAAAAAGTCATTAAATCCTTTTGATAACTAGCCGAAGAATAAACACGTGCTCGTTCTTGGTATTTGAACGGAAAACGAAAAACACCATATCGTCACAGATCGTGGGATATATAAAAAAAGGTTTCGTGTTATAACACTTGCATCTAATTTATTTGAGACGGTAAATTTGAGACCCTTACAACATTAAGAAAATAGCGAAGGAAAAGTCTGTTAAACTTTCATTTAACAGTGCGTTTAATTACTGTAGTGTTAAAACATGACGCTCTTGTACAAGCTACCAATGCGGCTTTCGTGCTTGAAGGTAAACAATAGATCAAATATTTACAATCCGACAAATATTAGAAAAAGTGGGAGTTAAACTGAGATTTTCTTACAGCAAGCATACGATTCGATAACAAGAAGCAGACTATGGCTAGCAGAGCTAGAAATCGGATTACCAAGTAATTTAGTGGAGCTAACTCGAATGTGCGTGACCGACTCATATGGGCAGGTAAAGATAGGAAACAGGACAACGGTGCTATTTAGTGTAACATCAGAACTTAGACAAGAAGATCCCTTATCACCTTTGCTATTCAATCTGGCCTTAGAACATGCAATAAGTAAAATATCGTCTGATCTGACAGGGTGATTTGCGAATCGAGGATCAATACTAGTGTTGGCCTGTGCTGATGATCTAGAAGCAGTAGCTCATTCTACAAGAGACGTGAGAAAGGTGTTTTCACAACTTGAGGAGGAAACAGGTAGTCTGGGTCTTCAAATAAATAAAGAGAAGACGAAATACATGCTAGTAACCAAAAATCCAAGACCAAGAGTTAGGCAGAACATAACTATTAATGAACATAACTTAGAAGTAGTAAAAGAGTTTAAATATCTGGAAGTCGTAATCACAGATGACAACAACATAGAAAAAGAGGTAGAGGTCTCAGCAAGGATAGTTGTGGTTGTAGGGAATAGAGCATTATACTCCCTATCATCGTTGTTAAGATCTAAGCTGCTAAAGAGACAATCTAAATTAAAACTGTAGCTGTACATGTCAATTAATCACCCAGTTGTTACATGGTTTACTGTAAAGAGACCGAAATCATTAGACCGAAAGCAGTAGACCGAACTCATTAGACCGAAAAGCACTTTACCGAAACCTCACTAGACCGAACAGTAGGCGACCGAAAAGCAGGAGCAAATTAGAAGCAAATAAAATTTACCCTTAATTTCTTTTTACTTGTCGCAGTAAAAGAGATAACACAAATTTAATTACAACTGACTAAATGTTATTTGGATGGTTATTAGAAACAGTTAAAATGGTGTTAACGTCACTCTACCCTTAATTTATTTTTACCTTCACTAATTTGTTTAACGGATGAAAATTATTTCACATCAGACTCTACAGAGTAACAATTTACACAGTCTATATATAAAATAATACAAAAAAAAAATACAATAAACAAAAAGACAGATATACAAAATCTTAGCAAAATTTACTGCAATTTTTTAAATTTATGTACCATTTCAGTCTAATGGTGTTCGGTCTAGTGAGGTTTCGGTAAAGTGCTTTTCGGTCCAATGAGTTCGGTCTACTGCTTTCGGTCTAATGATTTCGGTCTAATTGTCGTGTACCTTGTTACATATGGAAGTGAAACATGAACTCTACATTAGTGGGTTCACTACAATCAGTAATAATTAAGCTGTTAGTATTTGAAAGGGATGAGACAGGGAGATTCCCTGAGTCCTCTGTTGTTCAACCTGATCATGGACGAAATAATAAAAAAAGTAAGAACAAAAAAAAGGATACCAAATGGGAGAAAAACAACTTAAAATAATCTGCTATGAAGACGACGCAATACTAATCTCTCAAAGTGAAGATGATTTACAACGTATGCTGCACAAATTTAATATAACCGCTAGAAAATTTAACATGTTAATTTCCCTAAAAAAGACTAAATGCATGGTTATAACAGCAGATCTAATAAGGTGTAAATTAGAGCTGGAGGGTGAAATAATAGAACAAGTCATGGAGTTTAAATATCTAGGCATCACACTATGCAGCTACGGAAAGCTCGAAACAGAAGTGGAAGATCAGGTGAATAAAGCAAACAGAGCCGCAGGTCGCCTGAATGAAACAATATGGAGAAATAAAAACATCGGAAAAATAGTGAAAGGCAGAATTTACAAAACAGTCATCAGACCAATAATGACATATGCGGCAGAAACACGACCTGATACAGAAAGGACAAAAAGAATGCTGGAAAGAGCAGAGATGAAAACATTGCGAAAAATCGATGGTAAGACGCTGTGGGATAGAGCTAGAAGTGCAGATATATGAAGGAGATGCAAGGTGGAAAACATTAATAACTGGGTGAAAAGAGTAGAATGGAACGACCACATAAGCGGAATGACAACAATTAGAGTAGTAAGGACGGTGAGAGACGGTTCTCCAATAGGAAGACGATCAGTGGGAAGACCGCGAAAAAGATAGAATGACAACTTACTGGAGGCACATTGAAAAACAGACAGAGTAATGTCTATATAAAAAGAAGAAGAAGAAGAAGAAGAAGAAGAAGAAGAAGAAGAAGAAGAAGAAGAAGAAGAAGAAGAAGAAGAAGAAGAAGAAGAAGAAGAAGAAGAAGAAGAAGAAGAAGAAGAAGAAGAAGAAGAAGAAGAAGAAGAAGAAGAAGAAGAAGAAGAAGAAGAAGAAGAAGAAGAAGAAGAAGAAGAAGAAGAAGAAGAGTATTTGAAAGGAAGGTTCTCAGAAAGATATTTGGCCCTTAAAGAGATGAATTGACAGGAGAGTCGAGAAAGCGCCGCAATGCTGAATTTGTGACTGTATGTTACTGAAAATATCGTCAGACATATAAAAGCTAACCGGACAAGATGGGCAGGTCATGTGGTAAGATCAGAGGATGGCAGAGTATTAAAGACAGTCTTTTTGAGAGACCAGACTGTAGAAGATCAGTAGGTCCCAGAAAAAGATGGAAGGGTGATGTTGAAGCGGATTTATTTAGGATTGGAGTAAAACAATGGGAAATAAAGGCGCAATATCGTAGAATATGGAGGGCTATAGTGGATGTGGCTTAGCATCATCAGCATAAGACTCACACCGAGTTGTAAAGTCAGTCAAGAAGAAGCTCTTGTACATCGACAACCTATTAGTGCTGTGAGAGTGAGTATATTTTCAAAGTGTGTAACAATGGGCGGAGTGGGAGAAGCAGCCTGGGTTGTGTATCCCTTGCGTGGGAAAGATAGGTACTTGAGGCCTGTGTCTGGGTATAATAGTATCACATACTTAGATATTTTTAACGCTGGGAAAAGTTAATTTTGATCAAACGTTTACAATAAAGAGACAGTTGGAAGGTAAATGAAGTCAATATAGATCGCCAACTCCTTGAAATTGTCAGTGACCCATTATCAAAAGATTAAAAAATAACAGAAAATCAAGAAAAATAAAGATTGCATCAGGTTAAGAACTAAGAAGTAAGAAAACACCAGAAAAAAAGTAAAAAAGAACTTTTTAATTACCTGTTACCATCATTGAAAACTTTCATATTTAAAACAATACCTTCAATTTAAAAACTTCTGAAATACTGAGATTTCTGTATGGGTATAATTCTAATAAAAAAATAAAAATACATCATTAGCGGTTATGCATCCGTAGGTTGACTATAGCAGACTGAAATAACAATAAGGACGTTATGTCAGCTTGAGGTTCGTTATCATGATATTTATATCAAACCGCAAAAATTCCTGTTTCCGCTTGATCATAAACTGACAGCAAGTAACTAATTTAATTCATAATAAATATTACATTCTTTAACAAATCCCAGTAATGCGCTATTGGATTAAATAATTATAATTTTTATTGTGGTTTATATTAAATACGCAAATAAAAATAATAAATGAACGGTAAGTCCAAAAGATTACAATTGACAACAATAACAATATACCAAATATGAGCAATGTGTGAGGTAACATCAGGGAGCTAATATAGTTCAGGGAAATAAGCAAAAAAGAGCTTGTTCGGGAGTTTGAATAATCCAGTAACCTGACAACTTTTCTTAGTTATTGTAAACCTATAGGAAGAAAACCTACCTGTTTCCAGCAAACAGTTGGGAGCCGTTTCTTTAATTATTAACGATTTACTATTCTAATTGGGAAATAAGCCACAATTTAACTTAAAAAATGATTTTATTGACGTTTCGACATCCACCTCGGACGTCGCCATCAAAATATAAAATATTAATAAATGAAAAATGTTGTCGCTTCGTAAAAAAATTCTTCTAATAATTTAATTTAATCTGACTCATTCATATCGGCAATTCAGACATATAGTATACCTTTTAAAGTAGATGACTTTAAAATGATATTGCCAATAGTTATGAGTTGCGTTCCTGGGACGACTTTATTGAAAGATAGTTCATTCGATTACATGAAATCAACTTCAACTCAAGAATATCTGTCACAAAAAAAAATCATAGCATGTGATCTGTCTTTAAAAAGACAACCATATTCAATGGTGACAGTAAAATTCTCGTGTTAGTGATTCCATAGTAAATCACAAGGAAAAACCAGGAAAAAAACTTAATGGTACTATCCCCACATTGTAAATATTTGGTCCTAAATTCAGTTTACTCTCAAAACTAACACAAAATTCTGATTTTATATGTATGTTATTTTAAATTATAAATAATATTAATAAATACATAGATATATAAATAATACTAAAATATAAATTATTATTATAAAATCAGAATTTGGTGTTAGTTTTGAGAGTAAACTAAATGTTAGACCAAATACTTACAATATCGGTATAGTATCATGAGGTTCTGTTCCTAGCAGGTCTGGATCCCGCGTATGAAAAAAAAGTTAATTAATAGCAAGCTGAAAATTTGTTAATAGCTTAAGGGTGTCTAGTCGTATAAACTTTGATATATGGGAACACTTGAACAGGGGTAGTTTTAATTGTGGAACAGGTTAAAAATTTGGAACAGTCATACCACGAAAACGGCACATTTATTTTGTCCGACAGAAAAGATTTAAACTCTCCGAACAGAGATTAAACTCTGATGCAAAAATTAGACTGATATTTATCACCTGTCATAATTACTGTCATTTGACATATTCTACATGTTCCACTCATTAAAACGCCCATTTGGTGATAAATAGCAGTCTGATTTTTGCATGAGAGTTTAATCTCTGTTCGGAGAGTTTAAGTCTGTTCTGTCGGACAAAATACATGTGCCGTTTTCGTGGTCTGACCGTTCCAAATTTTTAACCTGTTCCACAATTAAAACTTTCCCTGTTCCAGTGTTCCCATATATCAAATTTTGTCCGACTAGACACCCTTAAGCTATTAACAAATTTTCAGCTTGCTATTAATCAACTTTTTTTTCATACGCGGGATCCAGACCTATAGTTTTTCCTCGCGATCTAATATGGAATCACTAACACGAGAATTTAACTGTTACCAGTGGATGTGGTTGTCTTTTTAAAGACAGATCACATGCTTGGATTTTTTTCTGACGGATATTCTTGAGTTAAAATTGATTTCATATAATCGAACGAACTATCTTTCAATAAAGTCGTACCAGGAACGCAACTTTTCTACTTTGAAATGTACAACCTTGTGGTAATATCCTGGAACACTAATCCCACTCTCTAGGGTTGGGAACACTGAAAAGCAAGACTTCTCGATTAGAAAATCTATGGAGATGGTAAAAGAACACTAATAGACTAGGTTAGTTATTAAGCAGTATTAGTTATGCTCAAATAATATCTGTTTCAAATGAAGGCTGTACTTCAACAAAATCTATCAAACTGGCAGATTAAATTATTAGCGTAGTTAAGTTTAAGGCTTTTTTGATATTGGTGAAAAATGTAATTTTTATGAATATTTTTCTTCCGTCGTTTTCAATTTAATTTTAATAATAATCATTTTGTGTAGTACCTTTCAAAATATTTTATAAAATCTTAATCTTAAGCTTATTGTAAAGTCATTTGTATGCAAAGTCATTTAAAGGAACAAAATCACATACAATTTTTATGGGGTTTGCAAATTTCACTGTTATTTTTTTAGATGTTGCTGCCATAAGAATGCCACATGTCCATTTTCAATAAAAAATCTCTAATTGTTTTCGATAGGTATATAGAAAAAAATCGATTTTTATTTTGTAACTTCAAAGAGCTGCAACTTAAATGTCCACATTTATACTACGGTAGGTTAGGTTCAATCGAACTATTTTTGGTCCCAGAATATGTGATTTAATTTATGACCTGCCTTTTTATTACACCCTGTATAGTTGATTATAATGATCTCCTCAGGCTCTAATTCAGTAAAATAATTTCTATATAATTGAAAGAACTATTAAATAATATTTCCAGTGTATGTATAAATATGAAAGATTTTTTAAGAATAGGTGTATGTTATATGTAACCGTTTTTTGTACCCGTCTCATCTCTAAAGTTGCGTAAAGAATAGTTTAGCGAGTGCCTACGAATTCCCCTATGCGGAATTATGGGCAAATAGGCTCTTGCTCTTTACGATGGAATTTGAGGGGATCTCCCGCACGTGGATATTCCGTAGATTTTATAAAAGAATGAATGGGACACCAAAGAACGGGAATTAATTTTAATTAGTTACGTAGATTGGGGACCATGGTTTTGGCTTTTAGTTAATCTCTAGAGGCTTGCTTTACAGAATTAAAAACTCTTTGTAAATTAAGAAAGTTTAAATATAATAATCAAATAATAATTCAATACTCTTATTGAAGGAGTAAGGTATGGTTGTTTCTTTGATATCTAAATTTTTATTATTTTTTTAGATAATATTTATACAGGATTATTTCATTCATAGAGATTTTGACCGATATAAACCTACAAAAATAAAAATTTCAGCGATTATTTCATTCATAGGAGATTCTGACCAATAGAAAGCTACATAAATCTAAATTAAATCGATAATTTTTGATAATTTCCCGTCGTCAAGTATATCACGTCAGATGCCCTTCGTTGCTACGAAAAAATACATTCAGTGACATTAATGACAATTAATGTTTTAAAAATTATAAAAGTGATGACTTTCAACCGTCAAATTAATATTTATAACAACTGTGTGTTTAATTGTACTAATTTGTACTTACATAAATAAATTACAATAAAATTTTGGTGTTGAACAGTTTTATTCATAAAATAATCGCAACAAATTGCACTCGATCTCTAAAATTAATATAGAATTTTTGCCCTCGTGACACTTTGACATAATTTAAATTAAAACTGTCAAAGTGTCACTCGGGAAAAATTCAATAATTTTAGAGCTCTTGAGCAATTACTACTGATTATTTTTTTCACCTGTCAAATTCTGACGTTTTTGCTTTTTCAGCCAATCACCACGCGTAGTTCTAGCCAATCATTGAGTGTAATACTGATAAAACAGTATCTTCCTTGATAAAACAGTCTCTTCCCTGATAAAACTTAAGGTACCCTAAATTTCACATAATACGTTACGAACGACATTGGAAAATCTCTTATTAGTTATAAAAATTGTGTTTTGAATAATTGTTCATTTTCGATTTAAACAGTTTTTTATGTATTAACAATATAATAAATAAATTGGTTCATTTTTAAATCATAAAATAATTTATCCATAACCTACTTAAGACATTGTTCCTAGTTGTCTTAAAAATATTTCACATGCCCGTATTTACTAATAATACACACAATAATCTTTTCAAATACCACTACTCGTCCTCTAAATTTTGCTTGATAAATTTGTTCGTTTTCATACTTAAACTTCTTTATTTAGGGTAAAATCACTCAAACAAACCGAAATGGATAAAATCACTCGTCCTTCGGACTCGTGATTTTATCATTCGGTTTGTTTTCGTAATTTTACCAAATAAAGAAGTTTGCGTGAAAACAAAAAAATTTATCGATAAAATTTAGAGGACTCGTGGTATTACCTTTGATTATTTTTTGATGATTTTAACTTCCAATCGTATAGTAAGATATTTGATCACGTGTTTAACTCTGTCCAATCAGATTAAAATTATACTGAGAATTATCTACTGTAGAAAATTACCGATAGAATTTTTTTAAGTAGATTGTTTCTGTTTAATGCAACCAGTTTCCTAGTTTTGACAACTGTCACATTTAAGAAAATATCAATAATATACCTATTAAAAAATAATCTTACGAATATCACACGACAGTAAGAATAAATAAGAAAATAATGCTTCATTTTTACTCAAATTTGTTGTCATTGGACAATAGCCACTCGAGCCCTGCGGGCTCTCGTGTCTATTGCCAGACAACAAATTTTCGAAAAACTGTCGCATTATTTTGAATTTATTCTCACTCTCTTGTGATATTATATCCGATTATTTCATTCATAGGAGATTCTGACCAATAGAAAGCTACATAAATCTAAATTAAATCGATAATTTTCGATAATTTCCCGTCGTCAAGTATATTACGTCAGATGCCCTTCGTTGCTACGAAAAAATACATTCAGTGACATTCATGACAATTAATGTTTTACAAATTATAAAAGTGATGACTTTCAACCGTCAAATTAATATTTATAACAACTGTTTGTTTATTTGTACTAATTTGTACTTACATAAATTAATTACAATAAAATTTTGGTATTGAACAGTTTTATTCATGAAATAATCGCAACAAATTGCACTCAATCTCTAAAATTAATATAGAATTTTTGCCCTCGTGACACTTTGACATAATTTCACTCGCCTTCGGCTCGTGAAATTAAAACTGTCAAAGTGTCACTGGGGAAAAATTCAATAATTTTAGAGCTCTTGTGCAATTACTACTGATAATTTTTGATAATATCCCGTCGTCAAGCATTACGTCAGATGCCCTTCGTTACTACGCAAAATGAACATTCAGTGACATTAATGACAATTAATGTTTTACAACTTGTCACAGAAAACACCAAGAAACAGATTTTAGTAAATATTGAGGTGAAGTTATAAAGTATTAGATAAAATGATTTAAAAAGACAGTTTTATTCATGAAATAATCTCAGCGAATTACCCTCGATCTCTAAAATTATTATCGACTTGTTCCCTCGTGACACTTTGACAAAAACTAAAACTGTCAAAGTGTCACTCGGGATACAAATCGATAATTTTAGAGCTCTCGTGCAATTACTACTGATTATTTTTAAATAATTTTATTTTACAATCGTGTAATAAGATTTTTCAACACGTGTTTATATCTGTTCAATAAGATTATTATTATACTGGGAATATTCTACTGTACATTATGATAGTGGGAATAAATTTGAGGTATTTTGTTTCTGTTTAATTACGAGTTTCCTAGTTTTGATAACTGTTACATTTAACAAAATGAACCATAATAAACTTTTAGTTCTGCACATAATGTCAAATTATTACGAGTCAATAATACGAATCGGCAATTTTAAAGCGCTCGAATGTAATTCGGTAAGATTATTTCATGCATGAAACTGTATTTTTATAAATAATTTTAACTAATATTTCATTGATATCTTCGTCTGAATATTTGCTAAACTGTGCTGTTCACTTTGACAAGTTGAAAAACATTAATTGCGATAAATGTCACTGAATGTTTATTTATGCTTGAATTCTGTAAGTAAGTATGTATTAAAAAATAATCTTACGAATATCACACGATAGTAAGAATAAATAAGAAAATAATGCTCCATTTTGCTTCTCAAACTTGTTTCTATTCAGCAATAGTCACTTGAGCTCTAAAGGGCTTTCGTGTCTATTGCCAGGAGAGCCCTCAAGTGACTATTGCTATGAAACAAGTTTTCGAAAAATTGTCGCAAAATTTTTAATTTATTCTCACTCTCTTGTGGTATTAATGTTGATAATAATTTTTGATAATTACCCATCGTCAAGTATTCGTGGCAAATGTCCTTCGTTGTTACGCAAATTTAGACTTGTGACATTAATCACAATTAATGTTTTACAACATGTAAAAGTGAAAACCATGAGCAGATTTAGCCAATATTCGACAAAGGGGCCGTTCAAGTATTACGTAACGCAGGTTGGGGGGGGGGGGTCAAAAATCTTCAAAAATCGCGTTACATAACACTTGAACGCCCCCAAAGATATCAATAAAATATTAGTTAAAATAATTTAAGAATACAGTTTTATTCACGAAATAATCTTACCGAACGACACTCGAGCTCTTAAAATTACCCTCGTGTTTTGTATTTGTGTGATTTGTATTGCCCTCGTGACAATTTGACATAATTTCTGACATTTTTGGCATATACTAAAACTGTCAAAATGTCACTTGGGATACAAATCGGTAATTTTAGAGCTCTTGTGTAATTACAAGTGATAATTACAACACAAATATTGTTTTACAACAGGTCAAAGCGAACACCATGAGCAGCAATTAATACAAATTACTGGGCATGCGAATGCTAATTAAATCAAGTCATATCTTCAAATGGACGAAGAACATTACAAAAGTCTTGTGTTAAATATGAGGGACAATGCTTCTACATCAACTAATACAAGAATGGAATTTTCAAATAACGTTCAACCGCCAAATATTTATAACATTGTGTGTTTAATTATACTAATTTGTACATAAATAAATCACAATAAAATTTTTATTTTGAATAGTTTTATTCATGAAATAATCTTACCGAATTACATTCGACCTCTTATAATTTGTATTGCCCTCGTGACAATTTGACATAATTTCCCTCCTCTTCGCGTCGGGAAATTAAAACTGCCAAAATGTCACTCGGGATTCAAATTTTAGAGCTCTTGTGTAATTATAAATGATAGCACACGTTCCTACTTCCACACATACTAAGCTTAAACACCAAAACTATTAACGTTTAAAGTGCGTCCATAAAGTAACGCATAGATTTAATATTTCGTAAACCGGCGACGTGGAGGAAAAATCCCGAAAGAGGTCGATTTTTATTTTTAAATTGCGATTTTTTGGCATATACATCATACTAGTGACGTCATCAACCTGGGCATGATGACGTAATCGATGATTTTTTTTAACTAAGAATAGGGGTCATGTGATAGCTCATTTGAAAGGCTATTCAATTCTCTATTACAGGGTGTTCAAAATAATTTTTTTAAACAAATTATGTGATACAAAACGAAGAATATATATAATTTATTTAATTCAAAATACGTTTTCCTATTGTAGTCCATTCTTTCACGGTTTTTGCTCTACATTTTAAAGAACCGCTTGGATTGACATGAAATTTGGCATACGTATAGCTTACATGTCAAAGAAAAAAAGTGATATTGTGCCGATGTGTGCTTTTGCCCTGGGGGTGACTTTCACCCCCTATAGGGGGTGAAAAAATATATGTCCAAAATAAGTCCGGAAATGGGTAAATTTACTAATTTTACGTAACTTTTGTTCTATAGAGCTTTTTCGCTAAGTAAACATTTTTCGAGTTATTTGCGAGTGAATATGTTCATTTTTCAACAAAATAACCACATTTTTAGACGCTTTTTCGCAAATAACTCAAAAAGTAAGTATTTTGTCGAAAAAAACGTTCTTAGCAAAAATATAGCTTATAAAAAAGTAAAAAAAAAATGGTGTACGCGTTAGGTCTCTGGATCTCGTAGAACCGGAGTTATAGCCAATGAAAAATAGATTCACATTCACCAAATTTCAAATAGAATATTTCGACGTGAAATATCCAAAAAATTAAGCACTTTTTGGGGAAAACTCATTATGACTTTTTTATAGTGTTTAAAAAAAGATTTATTTTTGTTTTTACAAAAAGTTTCTAGCATTACAGTTAAGCAAGTTACGCTCAAAATAAAGTTGGTCCCTTTTGTTTTTTCAAAAAAAAAATCGGGAAGACCACCCTCTAATTAGCAACTTAAATGAAATTAATCGTTACCGCTCCACAAATTATTTTACTTATGTTGTGTTTATATGATCTGTAGGTTTCATCGATTCGAAGTGCTTATTTTTGAAAAAATTTGGTTTCAAAGCAAAATTTTTAAAAATTTAAATTTTGAAAAATATGCTTTTTTTCAAAATAACTTAAAAATTGTTAGAGATACCAAAAATCTCGAAAAACAAAAAAAAGTCAGATTTGCTTTTCTGAATATCATGTATTTTTTTGTTTTTCTGTTGGACAAAAATTGATTAGGATTTGGCGTTTCTAAATTTGCATACATTCGTGATCAGTGACTCGTTCAACCCCTTTTAACTACAGCCCTTTCAATAATAAGGACTCTGAACCGATGAAACTTACAGATCATATAAAAAATATATACACGAGTCAAGAAACTTGTGAAGTCGTAACGATTAAGTTCATTTAAGATACTAATTAGGGGGTGATTTTCTCGATTTTTTTACCAAAACCAAAAGGGACTAACTTTATTTTGAGCGTAACTTGTTTTATTTTGATGCTAGAAATTTTTTTTATAAAACAAAATTAAAGCTTTTTTTAAACACTTTAAATAAGTTGTAATGAGTTTTCCCTGAAATGTGCTTCATTTTTGGTTATTTCACGTTAAATTATTCCATTTGGAATTTGACGCATATGAAGAGACGTGATATATACACCATTTTTTAAAAAATTTTAGAGGCTATATTTTTGCTAAGAATGTTTTTTCGACAAAATACTTACTATTTGAGTTATTTGCGAAAAACCGTCTAAAAGCGTGGTTATTTTGTTGAAAAAATGAACATATTCACTGCCAAATAACTCGAAAAGTATTGACTTCGTGAAAAAACTCTATAGAAAACAAGTTACTTAAAATTATCCATTTCCTGACTTTCTTTGGACGAATATTTTTTCACCCCCAAGAGGGGGGTGAAAACTACCCCCAGGGCAAAAGCACATATGGGCACAATATCACTTTTTTTCTTTGACTTGTTAGCTATGTGTGTGCCAAATTTCATGTCAATCCAAGCGGTTTTTTAAAATTTAGAGATTTTGCAATATTTTACCGTTAAAGAACGGGCTATTGTCAGAAAGCGGGAAAAAAATGTTTATTTGAAAAATAAACATTGATTTTGGCTTAAACGAATATGTTCAAACTGCCACGAGGAAGGTGGATGGCAGCTTTAACATTGAGTTTAATTAAAAAAGATTATTCATTTGTCAAATAAATATTTTTTCCAGTTTTCTGACAACAGGAAAACGTATTTTGAATTAAATAAATTACATATTTTCTTCTTTTTGTCTCAAAAAATTTTTTTTTGAACACTCTGTATAAACAATTATATCAATGTTTATATTTTTGAATAGAGAATTGAATGTCCTTTCAAATGAGCTATCACATGACCACTATTCTCAATAAAAAATCATGATTACGTCATCCGTCATCACGCCCAGATGGATGACGTCGCTAATATGATATATGTATATGCCAAAAAATCGTAATTTAAAAATAAAAATCGCCCTGTTTCGGGATTTTTGCTCAAGTCTCCAGTTTACGAAATAATGAATTTATGCGTTACTTTATGTATGTGTGGCAAAAAGGTTATCTAATACTATCCCCTCCAAACCAAACTAAAGGGGGACCACCAAACCCTTTTATGCTTCCTTACCATATCATCGTGAGCGTCTTTCCGGAGATATCAGATACCTTTAATAAAGAGCAATTGACAACACCCAGATTTCCTTTAAAGTTGCTAATAATCTAGGACAATGCCTTACTAATTCTAAAGACCCTCTCAACTACATAAATCGTAGTGGTGTTTACAAATATCAATGCTCTGATTGTGATGCTACATATATAGGGAGAAACTGTATATCACTTGCTTCTCGCTCCCTAGAACATACCAAAAGGGATAGGTCTGGATCCCGCGTATGAAAAAAAAGTTGATTAATAGCAAGCTGAAAATTTGTTAATAGCTTAAGGGTGTCTAGTCGGATAAACTATGATATATGGGAACACTGGAACAGGGGCAGTTTTAATTGTGGAACAGGTTAAAAATTTGGAACGGTCAGACCACGAAAACGGCACATTTATTTTGTCCGACAGAATAGACTTAAACTGTTCGAACAGAGATTAAACTCTCATGCAAAAATCAGACTGCTATTTACCACCTGTCATAATTCCTGTCATTTGACATATTCTACATGTTCCACTCATTAAAACGCCCATTTGGTGATAAATAGCAGTCTGATTTTTGCATGAGAGTTTAATCTCTGTTCGGAGAGTTTAAGTCTGTCCTGTCGGACAAAATACATGTGCCGTTTTCGTGGTCTGACCGTTCCAAATTTTTAACCTGTTCCACAATTAAAACTTCCCCTGTTCCAGTGTTCCCATATATCAAAGTTTATCCGACTAGACACCCTTAAGCTATTAACAAATTTTCAGCTTGCTATTAATCAACTTTTTTTTTCATACGCGGGATCCAGACCTAGGAGTACAAAACCAACTTTCGCAACAATTTAAAGAAAACAAACATATCCTCAACATCCAATGCTGTTTAAGCATTTATGAAACCGAATTGGTTGGGGGAAATTTGACTTTTACACAGCTCTTAAGGCACGTATCCACTACGTTGGCACTCTGCACTCCCTACAACTGCTCCAATGGATACGGTATGCGCTCCTCTACATATAAACCGCCACCGATTGGAGCGCTGAGGCGGAGCGCGCACTGTTGCACGGTCCGGAAGCACGAGCCTGTCCACTATGCGGAGCAGTTATAGGAGCGCGGAGCGACAACATAGTGGATACCACTTATATTCTCTTAGCCCGACCGCACATCAAAGAAACATGAAACGTAAATTACGTTTCATGGAAATAAACCACTGCTAAACAAATATACGTCCGGCCATTTATGAAACTCTCCGAAAATAAAAATGTGTCATGAGCATGAATCACACTCGTTTCATTGGTAGGCGGACTTTGAGATTTGTTTAGCAGTGTTTTAGTTTCATGAAACATGTTTTTCATTTCATGTTTCATGTTTTTCGTTTCATGTTTCTTTGGTGTGCGGCTTGGCTTATAGATTATCTTTAGGAACAATTCTAGGAGAGGACTCATCATGCTTATCGTACGGTATTCTTTGCATTTTTTGGCTCCTGGTTTTTTGGAAGTGCAATAAACCCACACTTGAGTCATTTTGTTGGTATTTATACAGAGTTGTATGTTGTTAAGTATTTTTGTGATTACTGCTATTGATTCGTTGTCCATTAGTTTGCATAGTTATGCTTGTGTATTATCGGAGGCTGCTGCTTTGCTATCCTTTAGTTGTCTTATTGCAGAAAAACTTCCTGTTGTAATATTCTTTTTCCATCATTTACCTCTTCTTCTAGCTCAAAAGTGTTGTCTCTTTGGTCTTCAAATAGTTTATCTAGGTACCTATTCTTTCCACGTTTTTATTTTACTCTATTTGTCCAAGATGGTGTTTTCGTCAGAACCAGTTAAATTTGCTCTCTCTCTCTCCGTCTTAGTCCACCTGTGAGTTCTTTAATTTTTCTATGTACATTGTAACTCTCGTACTTTGACTATAGGGTCTCAATTTCTTAGTACCCTTCCATTGCTTCTTTTTCTTTTGCTTCTCCGACTTTCCTTCTTATTGATGTACTTATCGTTTTATATTTGTCTGGGTCATTTTTGGCTTTTCTTCTCTTATCCATTAGTTTCAGGATCCCATGTGTTATCCATGATTTTTGCGGGATAATTGATCTGCCTTGTTTATGCTTTACATTTTGAATTATTTCCGTAATCAGTTTGATCGACAATTACTCTCTAATAATAAATCCGTCTACTATATTAGTCAACCGTAAAATAATATGTGTCAAAATAAATAAATGAAATTTACCTGTTTTGTTTTTAAAACATAACATTATTTAAATCAAACTTGTTTTACATAGTAGATACGCATAATCATCAACAAAACTCTGTGGAAACACATTAGTCTGCAACCATAAAATCTAATTAACAAATTATATCCCCTTTCATTTGTTTCCTTTCGGGCAAATATTCACTTTTTTGCGTCAGTGATTTACATTTAATTTATATTTTCGCCATTGTATCCGGCATGGCAATAAATACCCATTATTTTCATCATATCAACCCCGCACGACAAAACTTTTGTGATAGGTACCATATACATGGAAGCGAATGACCTAATATTCGAAATTGCCACAGTTTTTCTTATCTCCCCGTGTATATATTCGGCATACGCATTGTGTCTACATGGTCATAATCTGGGGTTGGACCGTTGTATGGTTCTAAAATATCACCAAAATGGAGGAAAACGCAGGAGATAACGGTTATTTGTATTTATATTCGCATTACTCGGGGGCGTTTATGGCCATATGCGGAGTTAAAAATAAACAAAACAGCAATTCTTTTAAGAGTTGTAACGTGATCTAAAACATGAATAAAAAGAATAAGTACACAGTTGGCCAAATATAATTTTGAAGAGAGAAAGGATACATATATGAGTAATATATCAAGGGATCATCAATCTCGTTGTCTTAAATCTGTTACTTGTTTTCAACTAACTTTTGGCCTCCGAATCCAAAAATAATCGCAGATTTTGTCAGGATACAAATGTTTTTGTCATGTTAAGAGTACAAGATACTCTCTCAAAGTCATACAAATTGTGCATATAAAGGAAAATAAAGTAAAAACTTACCATACTGTTTATAATAGAATTTACTGTAAGTCCAATTGTGTTCATATAAATAATTGTTTAAGTAGCGAAAGGTAATTACATCTTTTTCTTCCTCTTTATAAGCAATTCTGCTTGTTCAATTGGTGGATTGATACCTCCATGGAAGGTTGTCACTCCATCTTTGTGCAGTCGACCTATACTTCTTCTATGGTAATGACATCTTCTTCTTCCTCTTTATAAGCACTTCTCCTTGTTAATTGGTGGATTGATACCTCTATGGAAAGTTGTCACTCCATCTTTGTGCAGTCGACCGATATTTCTTTTACCGATTGGTCATTTATGTCTTGCTATTTTGACCACATGGGTCTCCCCATTCTGGTTATGTGGTTGACTTTTTTTCTATTTAGTGTCCATTCGTTTATACACTGTACCTTACATTTTCTTCTAATGTCTTCTTCTCAGTACTCCCAGCTCTATTGTGTCCAGTAGTCTTTGTGTTGTGGCTGTATCGGGTCTTGTTTCTGATGCATATACAGGGTGAGTGGGGAGGAATGTGCCAAACTTCAAGACCAAAAATAACTCATATGTTGTTATTCGATTTTCTTTGTTTTCGAGATATGGGGTGTTAAAATTTTTCTTACAAACTGACGATTTATTTATTGCTCTCAAACCGGTTGAGGTGTGCAAATGAAATTTGGTGGTTTTTAAGACATAGTTGTTGCGCATGTTTTGAAACACAATTAAGAATTTTATATTCACCATTGGCGCGCGTACGAGTAATAGTCTGAATGTTTTTAAAGAAAAAAAAATAGTACGCCACTGAGATATTTCAAATTAAAAAGCGTTAAGATCGTTTATTTTTGCATGAAAACGAAGCGTTGCATAAAAAAAGGAGAGATAGATTTTTTGTCAAAAATTGAACGAGGAATTCAAGAAAGATTTTTAATTTGAAATATTTCAGTGGCGTTTTATCTTTAAAAATTACAGACTATTAGCCGTATGCGCGCCAATGGTAAATATAAAATTCTTAATTATATGTCAAAACATGCGCAACAACTATGTCTTAAAATCCACCAAATTTCATTTGCACACCTCAGCCGGTTTTAGAGCAATAAATAAATCGTCAGTTTGTAAGAAAAATTTTAACACCCCTTATCTCGAAAACAAACAAATGAAAATCGAATAACAACATATGAGTTATTTTTGATTAGTTTTACGTATATTATACAGTCTTGAAGTTTGGCACATTCCTCCCCACTCACCCTGTATATGTATTGGTTTTACACTGGCTTTATAAATTCTTGATTTCATCTCATTATTAATATGTCGGTTTCGCCATATAGTGTTATTAAGGCATCCTTCCGTCTATTTGCTTTTTGTACTTGATTTTTCACTTCTTTGTTCTGGCTTCTGTAGCTGGACAGTGTAATTCCAAGGTATTTTATTTTCATTACTTGTTCAATACTGATGCCATCAATTTCTATGTTACATCTGATTGTTTCCTTATAGTCCAGGGAAATAAGGTTTTTGTCGAGACACTTGATCAGCCAGGTTGCAAATGGGTTTTTTGGGTACTATATACCTAATAAATTATACATACAAAAATGCCCGTCACAGTTCGGACGAGAATTTTAGTTATTAACAAATAAGGGTCAAAAATGGCAGTTTTTTCGTTTAAATCGCTACAGGTAAAAATATGGTAATTAAATATCTTATTTAGAGTGTATTCAGCTTTTAGTAGATGAGCCAAAATTTCGAAAAAATTTGCTATAACTTTCGCGAAAATTACCTTAAGACTTTTATATTGGACAGACAGTTGAGTCAAACAGTCCATATAATGCACAAAAATTTTTAAGACGATTCGTCAATTTGTTTAAATTTTATTCAATTTGTTTATCCCAAAGAGCTTTTTTTCGTAATGTTATTGTTCAGAAAATAATATTGATATAGCAATTCTGTGAAAACCACCTAAAAGAAGAATAGTCATGTTTAAACTAGTCATTTTTGGCTTATAAACAATTTGAATAGCTTTGTTAATATTGAATGTAGCGTAAATCTATTTTGGAATTTCAAACCAGGTATTTTTACACGAATTTTCAAAAAAAAATTCGCCTAAGTTAATTACGGTCAAAGTTAGTCACTTTTATTATTTAATTCACAGTTACTTCTATATAGATAAAATTCTCCAGTAACAGTGTTAGTTACCAGACTACTCCGCAACGGCTTGGCCGTTTTTTTAAAAATTTTTATTTTGAATAGTTTTATTCATGAAATAATCTTACCGAATTACATTTGATCTCTTATAATTACCGATTTGTCCCTCGTGACAATTTGACATAATTTCCCTCCTCTTCGCGTCGGGAAATTAATACTGCCAAAATGTCACTCGGGATTCAAATTTTAGAGCTCTTGTGTAATTATAAATGATAACACACGTTCCTACTTCCACACATACAAAGCTTCAACACCAAAACTATTAACTTCTATATAAAGTGCGTCCATAAAGTAACGCATAAATTTAATATTTCGTAAACCGGCGACTTTGAGGAAAAATCCCGAAACAGGTCGGTTTTTATTTTTGAATTGCGATTTTTTGGCATATACATCATACTAGTGACGTAATCTGGGTATGATGACGTAATCGATGATTTTTTTAACTAAGAATAGGGGTCATGTGATAGCTCATTTAAAAGGCTATTCAATTCTCTATTACAGGGTGTTCAAAATAATTTTTAAACAAATTATATGATACAAAAAAAGAATATATGTAATTTACTTATTTCAAAATACGTTTTCCTATTGTCAGAAAACTGGAAAAAAATGTTTATTTGAAAAATAAACATTGATTTTGGCTTAACCGAATATGTTCAAACTACCACGAGGCAGGTGGGTGGCAGCTTTAACATTGAATTTAATTAAAAAAGAATATTTATTTGTCAAATAAATATTTTTTCCAGTTTTCTGACAACAGGAAAAGTATTTTGAATTAAATAAATTACATATTTTCTTCTTTTTGTCTCAAATAATTTAATAAAAAAATATTTTTTGAACACTCTGTATAAACAATTATATTAATTATATTCTATATTCATATTTCCTTTTTTCCACACTTTAACTTTTTTAAATTTTTTTTAAACTTCTCAATGATATTCCATAGTTCTTCATAATACTATAGATAATTATAACTTCACATTACAATAAGTTTAATTTACTTACTACATTGCCTTAACACTTAGCTTTAATTCTGAGTCAGTTATGAATGATTTTATTTTTTGATTATTTTTTGACTATTTTTTGACAATTTTAAAATATTTATATGAAAAAGTTTTAACAAATTACTATTGTTCAATTTCATCTTTAACTTCAATTTTTTAAACATAACAAATAAATATTGACAAACAGATCACATCTATTACATAAACGACCTATCTGTTCTAAAAGTCGCACACCCAGAACAACATCTAACTATCATATATAATTAAAATCTACATTATTAATTAAAATAACATCACTATATATAACTAACAAATTAGATTATCGGTTTAATGTCGTATTTCCCCACTAAACCCCTCAAGATCCTACCGATGTTTAGTTAATATATTACATTCAAATCTTTCCCTTTACCAATCATCCCTCTAGCAAAGTGCAGAGAAAAGTAAGATACTGAATACTACTATATTCTTCCCTTATACCGGAAAGTAAGTATATATCTTATACTTGACATGCTTTTGTTTGCCACTGCATGTGAATGCGTACATGTTTGTGAGTGTGAGGATTGTACACCATGCGCACATGCATGTGGGTATTCATATACATGCATGAACATATGTACTTTGATATTGGCTGTATCATTAAATTTTATTTAAACCAGACCACCTAACTAACTCTGGTTTTTTGTTGTTTGTGAGAACGTCTCTCTTTTCTTTACTACAATTATATTAATGTTTATATTTTTGAATAGAGAATTGAATGTCCTTTCAAATGAGCTATCACATGACCACTATTCTCATTAAAAAAAAATCATGATTACGTCATCACGCCCAGATGGATGACGTCGCTAATATGATATATATGCCAAAAAAATCGTAATTTAAAAATAAAAATCGACCTGTTTCGGGATTATTGCTCAAGTCGCCAGTTGACGAAATAATGAATTTATGCGTTACTTTATGGACGCACTGTATGTGTGGCAAAAAGGTTATCTAATACTATCCCCTCCAAACCAAACTAAACGGGGACCACCAAACCCTTTTATGCTTCCTTACCATATTATCGTGAGCGCCCTTCCGGAGATATCAGATACCTTTAATGAAGAGCAATTGACAACACCCAGATTTCCTTTAAAGTTCCTAATAATTTAGGACAATGTCTTACTAATTCTAAAGACCCTATCAACTACATAAATCGTAGTGGTGTTTACAAATATCAATGCTCTGATTGTGATGCTACATATATAGGGAGAAACTGTATATCACTTGCTTCTCGCTACCAAAAGCGTTCGAAAAGGGAGTACAAAACCAACTTTTCGCAACAATTTCAAGAAAACAAACATATCCTCAACATCCAATGCTGTTTAAGAATTTATGAAACCGGACTGGTTGGGGAAAATTTGACTTTTACACAGCTCTTAAGGCACGTATCCACTACCTTGACACTCTGTGCTCCCTACAACTGCTCCAATGGATACGGCATGCGCTCCTCTACATATAAACCGCCACCGATTGGAGCGCTGAGGCGGAGCGTGCACTGTTGCACGGTCCGAAAGCACGAACGTATCCACTATGTGGAGCAGTTATAGGAGCGCGGAGCGCCAGCATAGTGGATACGTGCATTTATATACTCTTATGGATTATCTTTGCACTTTAACACTGCCTGGGGTAATTGCAAGGTGGATCGAGTAGCTCTGCGGTTACCACAGCCGGTTCCAAGCCCGGATAAAATGTGGAGGGTTGATTGGCAAGGCTAGCAAACTACCAATCGGAAAAACAAATATTGCTCAAAGAAACAATGTGAAGCCTCGGAACCGGACTGATCATTAGTGATGTTGTTTATAGTTACTTTCGAGTATTCGTTACAAATCGTTACTTTTATATAAAGTAATCATTTACAGTATTCCTTACTTTGATTACTATGATTACTTTTGTTACTTTTGTATTTAAGTACCCGTAATCATATCGAAAATCCTATTTCTCAGTAGGTAGGTATTTTGTATAAAGTAATCATTTACAGTATTCGTTACTTTGATTACTATGATTACTTTTGTATTTGAGTACCGGTAATCATATCGAGAATCGTATTTCTCAGTAGGTAGGTATTTTGTAAAGGTATTCCGATATAATAACGACCTTCACGAAGTACGAAGTAATCAGAGTAATCAAAGTAATCAAAGTAATCAAAGTAATCAAAGTAATCAAAATAATCAAAGTATATACAATAGTTGTTACTCGCTCTGATACGCTTGGTACGAAGTAATCAGAGTAATCAAAGTAATCAAAGTAGATACAATAGTCGTTACTCGCTCTGATACGATTTGTACGAAGTAATCAGAGTAATCAAAGTAAATATAATAGTCGTTACTCGCTCAAATACGATTGGTATGAAGTAACGAAGTAATCAGAGTAATCAAAGTATTCAAAGTAGATACAATAGTCGTTACTCGCTCTGATACGATTGGTACGAAGTAACGAAGTAATCAGAGTAATCAAAGTAACAATTTGCCTCTCTGTATAGTAATCGTTACTTTCGGTATTCGTAAGTAACGAGTACTTTGTAACGAATAGTTACTTTTTCAACATCACTACTGATCATATGAAGACGACCATGGCGAGAAATAAGGACAAAAGAAAAACATTGATGAGAATTACCACATGGAACATCAGATCACTCAACACTAGAGATCAAGAAATCACCCAAGTATTACAAAAAGAACAAATAGATATATGCGCTCTACAGGAAACAAAAAAGAAAGGAAGAGGACAATCAAGATTAGTCGAATATATACTAATCTACAGTGGAGTAGCAAAAGAAAACAGGGCCAAAGGAGGTGTAGCATTACTAATACATCAAAAATACCAAAATCAAATCAAAGAGTGTCAATATATATCGGAAAGAATTGTCACAGCAAAAATTAGAATGGAAAAGGAAGACCTGAACATCATCGAAGTATACGGCCCAGAAACTAACAAGCCTCAAACAACAAGGGAAATCTTTTATGATGAATTACAACAAGTAGTAGATAAAGTTAGAGGGAAGATGATAATACTGGGGGATTTTAACGCTCGAATAGGTAACCAAGTAATACCCGGAATTAAGCAAAAACACAATGAAAATGTTAAAAACGAAAATGGAGAACTGATGATAAACTTCTGCACAAATAACGAACTTAAAATAAACAACACATTTTTTTACCACAAAGACCAACACAAATATACATTCAATAACACCCGTGGACAAAGATCTATGATAGATTATGTTGTAACCAACAGAGATACATCCACCAAAAATAATCGACGTAAGATGCCTTAACTCAGCAGATGTAGGTAGCGACCATAGGCTAGTATTATGTAAAATAGGAATCATTATGAAATATTTCACACCTAAGAGGGCAGCACCAACACAAACAAAAATCAAAGTCGAAGGACTACATACGGAATCCACGGAATACTTATACAGGAAAAGAATATCAGAGAAGATTGCTGAGAATGGAAGATTAGAAAACGATAACATCGATGAAAGCTGGCAAAAACTCAAAAATAACATAATCGACGCTGCAACAGAATCACTTGGAGAGAGAAAAGTAACGAATACTCACATATTAAAGAAGAAAACCCCGTGGTTTAGAGAGGAAATTAAGATAAAATGCGAAGAAAAGAAGAAAGCCTTTTTACAATACAGAACAAAACAAACACAACAGGCATACAACCACTACAAACGAATCAGAAACGAAACGAATACTTTAGTGAGACAAATAAAAAGGGATCACTGGCAGAGTTTCTCAAAACAGATGGAACACGACTTCTACGGAACACAAAAAGAAGTATGGAGAATGATCAGAGGGCAAAGAAAGGAGATGAACGAATTAATAAAAGCGAAACACATTCAGAAGGAAACATTGGTAGACTACTTCCGATCTCTATTTGATAAAGGCGACGATAATGAACCACCAATACCTGAAGTTACGACAAACGAAGAAATAAACATCGAGGAGGGAGAGGTAAAGGAAGCATTAAGAAAATTAAAAAATAGAAAATCTCCAGGAGAGGACAGGATATCGAACAAACTCCTAAAGTACGGAGGACACTATCTAACTAAACAACTATTAAAACTAATACAAAAAATAATAGAACAAAACAGAATACCACAAGAATGGAGATCAAGCATCCTAATACCTCTCTTCAAAAAAGGAGACAAATCAGACCCGGAGAATTACAGAGGGATTAACTTATTAAACACAACATTAAAATTAACAAGAAAAGTGATAACAAACAAATTGAATGAAATTATAACATTAGCAGAAGAACAACAAGGTTTTAGGTCGGGAAGGTCATGCACTGGCGCTATATTTATAATGAGGCAAGTTCAAGAGAAATCGTTGGAATACAACAAACCGGCATATTTATGTTTCGTGGACCTTAAGAAAGCATTTGACAGGGTCACACTAAAGGACGTTATCCACTTGTTATACTCGAGAGAGGTACCTCTGGGAATAATTAAAACGATAGAAAACATCTACCAGAACAACACAATAAAAGTAAAAGTGGAAGATGAACTAACTGATCCAATTGAGCCGGCAATGGGAGAAGACAGGGGATTCCTTGAGTCCTTTATTGTTCAACCTGATCATGGACGAAATAATAAAAAAAGTAAGACTAAAAAAGGATACCAAATGGGAGAAAAACAACTTAACATAATCTGCTATGCGGACGATGCAATACTAATCTATCAAAGTGAAGATGATTTACAACGTATGCTGCACCAATTCAACATAATCGCCAGAAAATTTAACATGTTAATTTCCTCAAAAAAGACAAAGTGCATGGTTATAACAGCAGATCCAATAAGATGTAAATTGGAGCTGGAAGGTCAGATAATAGAACAAGTGATGGAGTTTAAATATCTAGGCATCCTTTAGTTGTCTTATTGCAGAAAAACTTTCTGTTGTAATATTCTTGTTCCATCATTTACCTCTTCTTGTCGCTCAAAAGTGTTGTCTCTTTGGTCTTCAAATAGTTTCTGTAGGCATTCTTTCGACGCTCTCATTTTACTCTATTTATCCAGTTATTTTCGTCAGAACCAGTTAGATTTGCTTTCTCTCTCCGTCTTAGTCCACCTGTGAGCTCTTTAATTTTTCTATGTACATTGTAACTCTCGTACTTTGACTATAGGGTCTCAATTTCTTCGTACCCTTCCATTGCTTCTTTTTCTTTTACTTCTCCGATTTTCCTTCTTATTGATGTACTTATCGTTTTATATTTGTCTGGGTCATTTTTTGATTTTCTTCTTTTATCCATTAGTTTCAGGATCCCATGTGTTATCCATGATTTTTTCGGGATAATTGATCTGCCTTGTTTATGCTTTACATTTTGAATTATTTCCGTAATCAGTTTGATCGACAATTACTCTTTAATAATAAATCCGTCTACTATATTAGTCAACTGTAAAATTATATGTGTTAAAATAAATAAATTAAATTTACGTGTTTTGTTTTTGAAACATAACATTATTTAAATCAAACTTGTTTTACATAGTAGATACGCATAATCATTAACAAAACTCTGCGGAAACACATTAGTCTGCAACCATAAAATCTAATTAACAAATTATATCCCCTTTCATTTGTTTCCTTTCGGGCAAATATTCACTTTTTTGCGTCAGTGATTTACATTTAATTTATATTTTCGCCATTGTATCCGGCATGGCAATAAATACCCATTATTTTCATCATATCAACCCCGCACGACAAAACTTTTGTGATAGGTACCATATACATGGAAGCGAATGACCTAATATTCGAAATTGCCACAGTTTTTCTTATCTCCCCGTGTATATATTCGGCATACGCATTGTGTCTACATGGTCATAATCTGGGGTTGGACCGTTGTATGGTTCTAAAATATCACCAAAATGGAGTAAAACGCAGGAGATAACGGTTATTTGTATTTATATTCGCATTACTCGGGGGCGTTTATGGCCATATGCGGAGTTAAAAATAAACAAAACAGCAATTCTTTTAAGAGTTGTAACGTGATCTAAAACATGAATAAAAAGAATAAGTACACAGTTGGCCAAATATAATTTTGAAGAGAGAAAGGATACATATATGAGTAATATATCAAGGGATCATCAATCTCGTTGTCTTAAATCTGTTACTTGTTTTCAACTAACTTTTGGCCTCCGAATCCAAAAATGATCGCAGATTTTGTCAGGATACAAATGTTTTTGTCATGTTAAGAGTACAAGATACTCTCTCAAAGTCATACAAATTGTGCATATAAAGGAAAATAAAGTAAAAACTTACCATACTGTTTATAATAGAATTTACTGTAAGTCCAATTGTGTTCATATAAATAATTGTTTAAGTAGCGAAAGGTAATTACATCTTTTTCTTCCTCTTTATAAGCAATTCTGCTTGTTCAATTGGTGGATTGATACCTCCATGGAAGGTTGTCACTCCATCTTTGTGCAGTCGACCTATACTTCTTCTATGGTAATGACATCTTCTTCTTCCTCTTTATAAGCACTTCTCCTTGTTAATTGGTGGATTGATACCTCTATGGAAAGTTGTCACTCCATCTTTGTGCAGTCGACCGATATTTCTTTTACCGATTGGTCATTTATGTCTTGCTATTTTGACCACATGGGTCTCCCCATTCTGGTTATGTGGTTGTTCCATTCTTTTTTTCTATTTAGTGTCCATTCGTTTATACACTGTACCTTACATTTTCTTCTAATGTCTTCTTCTCAGTACTCCCAGCTCTATTGTGTCCAGTAGTCTTTGTGTTGTGGCTGTATCGGGTCTTGTTTCTGATGCATATACAGGGTGAGTGGGGAGGAATGTGCCAAACTTCAAGACCAAAAATAACTCATATGTTGTTATTCGATTTTCTTTGTTTTCGAGATATGGGGTGTTAAAATTTTTCTTACAAACTGACGATTTATTTATTGCTCTCAAACCGGTTGAGGTGTGCAAATGAAATTTGGTGGTTTTTAAGACATAGTTGTTGCGCATGTTTTGAAACACAATTAAGAATTTTATATTCACCATTGGCGCGCGTACGAGTAATAGTCTGAATGTTTTTAAAGAAAAAAAAATAGTACGCCACTGAGATATTTCAAATTAAAAAGCGTTAAGATCGTTTATTTTTGCATGAAAACGAAGCGTTGCATAAAAAAAGGAGAGATAGATTTTTTGTCAAAAATTGAACGAGGAATTCAAGAAAGATTTTTAATTTGAAATATTTCAGTGGCGTTTTATCTTTAAAAATTACAGACTATTAGCCGTATGCGCGCCAATGGTAAATATAAAATTCTTAATTATATGTCAAAACATGCGCAACAACTATGTCTTAAAATCCACCAAATTTCATTTGCACACCTCAGCCGGTTTTAGAGCAATAAATAAATCGTCAGTTTGTAAGAAAAATTTTAACACCCCTTATCTCGAAAACAAACAAATGAAAATCGAATAACAACATATGAGTTATTTTTGATTAGTTTTACGTATATTATACAGTCTTGAAGTTTGGCACATTCCTCCCCACTCACCCTGTATATGTATTGGTTTTACACTGGCTTTATAAATTCTTGATTTCATCTCATTATTAATATGTCGGTTTCGCCATATAGTGTTATTAAGGCATCCTTCCAGTCTATTTGCTTTTTGTACTTGATTTTTCACTTCTTTGTTCTGGCTTCTGTAGCTGGACAGTGTAATTCCAAGGTATTTTATTTTCATTACTTGTTCAATACTGATGCCATCAATTTCTATGTTACATCTGATTGTTTCCTTATAGTCCAGGGAAATAAGGTTTTTGTCGAGACACTTGATCAGCCAGGTTGCAAATGGGTTTTTTGGGTACTATATACCTAATAAATTATACATACAAAAATGCCCGTCACAGTTCGGACGAGAATTTTAGTTATTAACAAATAAGGGTCAAAAATGGCAGTTTTTTCGTTTAAATCGCTACAGGTAAAAATAGGGTAATTAAATATCTTATTTAGAGTGTATTCAGCTTTTAGTAGATGAGCCAAAATTTCGAAAAAATTTGCTATAACTTTCGCGAAAATTACCTTAAGACTTTTATATTGGACAGACAGTTGAGTCAAACAGTCCATATAATGCACAAAAATTTTTAAGACGATTCGTCAATTTGTTTAAATTTTATTCAATTTGTTTATCCCAAAGAGCTTTTTTTCGTAATGTTATTGTTCAGAAAATAATATTGATGTAGCAATTCTGTGAAAACCACCTAAAAGAAGAATAGTCATGTTTAAACTAGTCATTTTTGGCTTATAAACAATTTGAATAGCTTTGTTAATATTGAATGTAGCGTAAATCTACTTTGGAATTTCAAACCAGGTATTTTTACACGAATTTTCAAAAAAAAATTCGCCTAAGTTAATTACGGTCAAAGTTAGTCACTTTTATTATTTAATTCACAGTTACTTCTATATAGATAAAATTCTCCAGTAACAGTGTTAGTTACCAGACTACTCCGCAACGGCTTGGCCGATTTTTATGAAATTTTACACGTATATCCTATAGGACTGAGAATAGGATTTAATCTATTTTTCATATCCATAAGTTATAATGAGGGTTACCCCCTTGACATTTTTTAAAATTTTTTTGGAGAAAATTGCCTACCTTAATTTTATATGATGTACATAGATTTAAAAAATACATACAACCCTTAATTTTCATATTTCCATCACCAACCCCTATCTGTTAGTACTCATCTATATATTTACATCTATAAAATTCTCCTGTCACAGTGTTAGTTGTCATACTCCTCCGAGACCGCTTGACCGATTTTTATGAAATTATATGTGTATATTCGGTAGGTCTTAGAATCGGTCGTAATCTATTTTTCATATCCCTGAGTGATAAGGGGGCTCCCCCTAAACATTTTGTAATGTTAGGTAGGGATGTACGTACATAACGTACTCTACAAGACTACGAGTACATACAATTTAAAAAAATTATGATCAAAATCCATCAACAAGCTCTGGAGATATTAATCACAGCATATGTTTGAAGAATCAGTTTCATTTTTTAAGTGCACGGATTTTAATAATTACCTCCACCGACCACGAGTCGATTTCGTTAGGACGTTACTTTTAAAGCTTTATTAACCACTCTGTTGAAGTTCAAAGTTTAAGGTTTAAGTAAAAGAATTATGTTCCATTTCTTTCAAAAAATGTTCCCAGTGAACATTTTTTATTCTTCTTACAAGTGAATAGGTGTCGTTCCTTACTATCTTGTAATTATTGTATACCTCTTGTGTCTTGGTTGAGACGTGTTTCAGTAACTACATATTAAAACAAAAATTTTCGCTTACAGCATTTTCTGAAGTGTTGAATCTGAGGAAATTTTTGCTTGATGCTCCCACAATAGTCAGCCATCATATACACAGGGTATCTAGAAACTCTACCGACAAACGACAACAGGAGATTTCCTAGACAATTTTAAGACAATTTAACCCAATTCATCTAGTCCGAAAATATTTCCTAAAGGAGCTAGAGCTGTTTGAAAATGGCGCCTGGTAATTAGTTTTTCTTAAATATCTCCAGAACGCTTCTATTTAGTAAAACGAAAATTGGTACACATATTTACCTTCCAGAGATAAGTCGTCTCCATTCATTGCAAATTTCTAGTACCAGTCATAGGCGTCCGTTTTGGGTAGGGCAACAGTTATAGTATCGTATAACTTTTTTGTTTTTAATTTTTAAGCATTTGTGAGTCTGGATTATTAAAATGTAAGGTATTATAATACTAAAAGGTACTCCTACTTTAAGTCGATAGAATACACCGTTTTCTAGAAAAATCAATTTGAAAATTTTTCGTTTTTTGAATATCAAAAAAAATCTAGTTAGAAAAACGAAAATTGGTATGTTTATATCTACTCCAGAGATAAATATATTTAATTAATTGCGAATTCCTAGTACCGGTCATATGCGTCCGTTTTGGGTAGGTCAACGGTTATTTTATCGCATAACTTTGTTGTCTTTAATTTTTAAGAATTTTTGAGACTAGATTATTAAATTATGAGGTATTCCAGTATTTAAAGTTACTTTTGCTTTAAATTTGTAAAATACCAGTTTTTATTTTGGAAATTTTTTTTCAATTTTGTTTCAAATTTAGGACACGAAAAATTTTCAAATCAATTTTTCTAGAAAAGAGTGCGTCTTACCGACTTAAAGCAGGCGTACCTTTTAGTATTAGAATACTTCACAATTTAATAATCCAATATCAAAAATGCTTAAAAGTTAAAGACAAAAAAGTTATGCGATAAAATAACCGTTGCCTCAATCGATTTATCTCTGGAAGATAAATATGTGTAGCAATTTTCGTTTTTCTAACTAGAAGCGTTCTGGAGGTATTAAAAACTAATTAAAAGACGCCATCTTTAAAGAGCTCTAGCCACCTTAGGAAGGCATTTTCGGACTAGGTGAATTTGGTTAAATTGTGTTAAAATTATCTGAGGAATATCCTCTCTTCGTTTGTCGGTAGAGTTTCTGGACACCCTTTATATGTATATAGAGCCATTGATACCTATCTACCTTGATACTGTGCCTCCATGACCTTCAAATTTTTGGTCGAATACTCTGCTCATCACTGACTGTACCAAGATTTTTCGTGAAATCAGCAAGCTATGTAAAAAAATGTAGTTTGTAAAAAATGCAATGCTGGATGATTTCAGTAATTCTGTGTTCGTATATTTAAAAAAATCTTTAACAATGTTCTTGAAAGCCAACAAAGCTATCTTTTCAATTTTTGTTCATTGGTCATCACATATTTTAAGAAGCTGACGAATCTGAGGACCATCAAAAACACACCGGTCTTTATTTTTTAAAATGACAGATTAGGAAATGCTGAAATGGGATGCTTGAAACAGTCTCCTTCAATTGACAAAAGGCTATAGCGGGTATAGATGGTCAAAAATGGCCCCGCACGCCCGCAACTATCAGCCACGGGACTTGTACTCGAAAGTATAAGTCGCGGGGCTGAACAAGGGATCATTTCATAAAAGAGGTAGATCCCTTGTTTATGGAATTTCACATCTTAAACAATAGCACCCCGCCTAGCTGAATATCAATGACTCTCTTAGATAGTTTGTTAGACTCAAAACGCCAGTTACTTTTATCCAGTGCAGTTCCGCAAAAAACACAAGGGCGCTACTGATTTTATGTCTACAGGGGTAAATCAGGCAACCACCAAATAGACAACGGTTAATGGCTTTTAAAGTGCAGTGGACATGGTAGAATTGTTGGAATATTGCCAATGTATATACTTAGGCCGTAATCATCCTGTAGTAAATTCGGCAGTAAATGTGTTTTACTGGAATATACTAAATAGATAACGAGGAAAACCGAGGAATTACTAATTTTATGTTAACTTAGGTTTCCTGAAAAGAATGGTCGGAAAATGGTTTGCGGTCCCCTGCAGTTGTTCTAAAGCGTTTATTAGTTGTATGCATCCGTGTTTTATGTGTAGGTATGCCAAATACAATAAACTTAATTACACATAAATGGGGGCTTATTAAAAAAATGCTTGGAAACATGTATACCATATGTTTTGTTAGTTTTTCATCAAAAATCGCGTTTTAAAAAACTTTTTATAAGGGGTGTATGGTGTATCATAAAACGGTAACCATTACCAAATTTCTTATTTTAAGTACAAATGCTCTATTATTATCCAATTTTTGAACATTATACCTATTTTTCAATCTTTCGGAAATTGTATCTTCAGATGTATTGTAAAAATTGACATTTTAATGAAAATTAGTTAATTACCGAAAAACGCCAGAACATACTAAGAAATTAATAATTAATATTGTTTATTTGTGGATAATGTAAAAGAAACCACATAAAAAATAATGTCAAGTTAAACGTTCAAAATTCTTCTGTGAACATAATATTGGTAACATCCTAATCTTTCAGCGTTATTTAAAATTTTTAATTGATTTAATTTCAATTGCGATTCGCCTTCTAGTATCACCTAGGTCGAGGGGTTTGTATTCAATAGGTACTTTTCACATAAGCGACGAAGAAAAAATGAAAGAGAGATGAAGAGAAAATTTCTGTGAATTACTAAATGAAAACTCAGGGGAAGAAGAATGACAGACAATAGGAGAAGACAATATTGAAGTACAGGAACCAACAGAAGAAGAGGTAGAAAAAATCTTAAGTAACATGAAAAACAATAAGAGCGCCGGACAGAATGGAATAGCAATTGAAAATATTAAATATGCTGGCAGAGAGATAAAACGTAAACTGTATGAATGAATTGTGTACATATGGAGAGAGGAGCAGATGCCGAAGAATTGGGAAAAAGCAACAATAATACCGATTTTAAAGGACGGCGATGAGGCAGAGTGTCAAAACTATCGGGGAATATCACTGCTGGATTTGACCTACAAAATCATAGCGACAATCATTAAAATCAGGCTGGACGTACTAGTTGAACCATAGATAGGGGAATATCAACCAGGATTTAGGAAAGGCAGAGGAACAACCGATCACATATTCATAATGGAAGAGGTACTGACCAGCTGCTATGAATACAAAATACCTACGAAGCTAAAGAAACTAGTGACGATGACACTGAAGCATACGACCTGCAACGTAAGAGTGGAAGATGGAACCTCAGAAGATTTGGCAGTCAGATCAGAACTTAGGCAAGGAGACCCGCTATCAACGCTTATACTATTTAACATGATACTAGAAAAACTCATTAAAAATAGTAGCTTAAATATAAATGGACACATATTGTACAAGAGCCATCAATTAGTGGGATATGCAGATGATGTGGCAATTGTAGCGGCGAGTGAAAAGATACTGAAAGAAATAACAGAAAGATTGGTAAATGAAGCGTATAAGCTGGGTCTACAAATAAATTAAAAGATAAGCAAAGTTATAAAAGTAGGAAGAGAGAGGCGAGATGGGACACAGTTCAATGTAAGCACGCAATTAGGAGAGTTTAAGTTTGAGGAAATAGACGAAGTTGTATATCTAGGAGCAAGGGTAACAATCAAGTGTGAAGAAATGAAAGAAATTGATGCCAGATTAAGTAAACCAATCGTTCTGCGGGAGCCATGAATTATTTACAGTAGAGCGTCGATAATCCGAACCCTGGTAATCCGAACGATCGCTAATCCGAGCGCAAAAAAAATATAAAATTAAAAAATATGATCGCGGACCGAATTTTTGGATTTAATATGACAATATGGGCAAAATATGGCCGCGGATTTTTGTAATACATACAATATACTATTTGTTTATTATGCAGGTGTTTTATTCCTTGTAACTAAAACGTATGTACATATGTACTATGTTTATGAGCTTTGTATGTATTTTGAACATATGTTCGATAATCCGAACATTTTGATAATCCGAACTACCCCTGTACCAATTAGTTCGGATTATGGACGCTCTACTGTATTAAGATCAAAACCGCTGTCATGGAATACGAAATTCAGGATTTACAAGACTATAACAACAGCGACATACGGATGTGAGACATGGATACTCCACTAAACAACAAAGAAACAGTAAGAAGATCGAAAAGGAAAATACTCAGAAGAATATTAGGAGGGAAGAGAACAGAGGAAGGTTATATAAGAAGGACAAATGAGGAAGTTTATAATATTTACAAAGAACCACAAACAGATAGCGTAATAAAATCAAGAAGGTTAAAGTGGCTGGGCCATATAGAAAGAATGAACGATGACAGAGTAGTCAAGAAAATAGCATGGAGAGTATCAGATTATAAAATAAAGAGAGGAAGACCACGAAAGCGATGGAGAGAGGCGGTAGTAGAAGACCTAAAGCAAAAGGAAATAACAGACTGAAAGAAGTTGACAAATAACAGAAAGCTATGGAAAAGAACAACAAAGATCTGGGCCTAAAAGGCCTATAAAAAAAGCTACATATATAGCTACTTTTCACATAAATATGTGTCTTATGATGATATACGGCAGAGGAAGTCAAAAACAATACATCCAGAATATCAAGATACTGGAGTGCTATGGAGTAACAAATATCATGAGCGTATGGAGCAAAATCCGAATATATAAGTAAGTACTCGTATAAGGCCAGTAATAAAGTAATAGCATACGCAGCGGAAACAAGAGCTGAACGTCGCTTAAGATGACAACTATAGAAATCAAAGTATTAACAACCATAGTAGGAATTTTTGTCAGAGATAGAATAAGGTATGAGGTATACATTAATAGACGAGCGGCACACCCCCAAAGAACGATTATTTCTCGAGATACTGACCACGGGGAGGTGAATGGCCAATTTTAGTCATACTGTATGTTTTTGATGGTGCTGAAAACTAAAATAAGGTTTATTTTGAATTTTATGTGGGGGAATATTGTCAAAATCGCAATTTTACCTTAAAAATAAAAAAAATGAAATCACGTTTTTTTTGCGTTTACCTCGCTACATACAACCCTGTTCCATTTTAATATTTTTTTCTGAAATTTTTAGTGTTTAGAACTAACATTTCTGAAGACAACCGTACCTGCGTCAAGCTTTAAGTGTTATTCTGATAAAGGTTATGAATTTTTTAAAGTAAAATGTGCAGATTTGTACATTGCAAAGTTTAATCGTAAAAGTTGAGTGACGAAATTTGAAATTTAGCTTTTTAATCACGTTTATGTTAAAATATAGAGTACAAAAAAGTTTTCTGGAAAGTTTTAGACCAAAATGTTTTATACAGTATGTCCCTGTAAGTTGTATCCATATGGAAAACTTTTTTATTATTAATTTTACGAAAAAAAGTTATTCTTTATAAAAAGCTCTGCATGGTCCAAAATCTAAGATTTAACCATCAAATATCAAATTTTTTGAATATTATACGAGGTATGTAAAAAAGTTTGAATTTCACCCAAGAGTAAAGTAGCTTTATTTTTCGTAATATTGAAAATTGCTATTACGAAAAGTTGTTTGGAATTAAAAACTATATTCTAATATGCAATTACATCCTTCTAATTGAAAAAAAATTTTTTTGATAAATTATGGATCTCATTATTTTTTCAGTTATTTCAATTCTGATAACTCTTTTATTATTAATTTTATGAAAAAAGTGATTCTTAATAAAAAGTTCTGGATGGTCTAAAACTTAAAATACAACCATATTATATCAAATTTTATCAATTTTATATGAGGTATGTCAAAAAAGATAAATTTAGATCAAAAGTAAAGTACCTTTACATTTCAGAATATTTCAATTAGAAGGATGTAATTACATACTGAAACATAGTTTTTAATTCTAAATAACTTTTCATAATAACAATTTTCGATATTGTGAAAAATAAACGTATTTTACTCTTGAGCGAAATTCATATTTTTTGACATACCTCGTATAAAATTGATAAAATTTGACAAAAGGTGGTTGTATTTTAGATTTTAGACCATGCAGAACTTTTTATTAAGAATCACTTTTTTTCGTAAAATTAATAATAAAAGAGTTATTTGAATTAAAATAACTGAAAATAATGTTAGTTATCCATAATTTTTCAAAAAAAATTTTTTTAATTAGGATGTTTTTATGGATTTTGATTAGGAAAAATTTTTAAGGATGTAATTGCATACTAGAATACAGTTTTTAATTCCAAACAACTTTTCATAATAGCAATTTTCAATATTGTGAAAAATAAAGCTACTTTACTCTTTAGTGAAATTCAAACTTTTTGACATACCTCGTATAATTTTCAAAAAATTTGATATTTGATGGTTAAATTTTAGGTTTTGGACCATGCAGAGCTTTTTATGAAGAATAACTTTTTTTCGTAAATTTAATAATAAAAATGTTTTCCATATGGATACAACTTACAGGGACATACTGTATAAAAAATAGTGTAATTTTTAATATCGACATTAGAAATCCCCAAAATAACGCTTATTTTTCGAGATACTGACCATGGGTGGTGAATGGCTAATTTTGGTCTTACATTATGTTTTTGACGATGTTTAGAATGAAAATGAAATTTATTTTAAATTTTAGGTGGGGGAATATTGTCAAAATCACAATTTTACTCTAAAAATAAAAAAAAATAAATAAAAATTGCGATTTTGGATAATATGTTCCCTCACATAAAATTTAAAACAAACCTCATTTTCATTTTTAGCACCATACAAAACATAAAGTAATACCAAAATTAGCCATTCACCGCCCATGCTCAGTATCTCGAAAAATAAGCGTTATTTTGGGGATATGTAACGTCTATATTAAAAGTTGCACCATTTTTTTTTGTACACAACGTTTGTGTCTAAAACGTTCCACAAAACTTCTTTGTACTGTATGTTTAAAGATAAACGTGATTAATAGGATAAATTTCAAATTTAGTCACTCAACTTTTGCGATTAAACTTTGCAATTCACGAATCTGCACCTTGTGCTTTAAAAAATTCATAACTTTTACTACAATAAGACTAAAAGCTTGAAACATATACCATTGGAGCAGAGTTGTAGCGAGTTAAACGCAAAAAAAGTGATTTCATTTTTTTTTATATTTAGGGTAAAATTGCGCTTTTGACAATATTTCCCCACCTAAAATTTAAAATAAATTTCATTTTCGTTTTCAACATCGTCAAAAACATAATGTAAGACCAAAATTAGCCATTCACCACCCATGGTCAGTATCTCGAAAAATATGCATTATTTTGGGGATTTTTAATGTCTATATTAAAAGTATTACTATTTTTTTTTTCTATAACACATTTTGATCTAAAACTTTACAGAAAACTTCTTTGTACCCTATATTTTAACATAAACGTGATTAAAAAACTAATTTTCAAATTATTTTCGTCACTCAACTTTTGCGATTAAACTTTACAATGCACAAATCTGCACCTTGTACTTTAAAAAATTCATAACTTTTAATAAAATAAGACTAAAAGCTTGAAGCAGGTACCTTTGTCTTCAGAAATGTTAGAACTATATACTGTCTAAATTTCAGAAAAATATATTAAAATGGAATAGAGCTATAGCGAGGTAAACGCAATTTTTTTTTATTTTTAGGGTAAAATTGCGATTTTGACAATGTTCCCCCACATAAAATTTAAAATAAACCTCAAATTTCGTTTTCAGCACCATCAAAAACATACAGTATAACTAAAGATGACCATTCACATATCCATGGTCAGTACCTGGTCATTTTGGGGGTGACTGCCGCTCGCCTATAAGAGATCATGTCGATAAAATGGACAATGGACCAAGGAAGAACCGCAAAACGGGCAAAAACACATAAACCCAATACAAACAGACCACCAGGAAGATCACCGAAGAGGTGATATGACAGCTGAACATCAACATCACAAGAGCTGGGATGGTAGAATAAACAGGACCATATCCTACAAGAAGAAAAATAAGAAGAAAATCGGCAGCCCATTTCACACCATCAAGCTCGGGAAATCGATTGCGTCGTTATAGTCAAATTATTTTATTTCGGGTCTTCCACTTCTTTTACTATATTATAGCTCTTATGGGACATTGGTAATCCAGTGATGTCACGCTTCCTTCTGTGTTGGACTGGGTTAGGATAGGGGATCTAATTTGATGACCGGATAGGACTGGGACTGGAGCTTTGTTTCCTCCGGGGAACGAAGTGGGATAAAGTGAAGAAATCGCCTAGGGCCTAGGACGGAGTTCATTAATACCAGTGATAGTCTTTCTTACACCGGCTTCGTGAAAGTATTTGTCCTCTATTCGTAGTAGTACTTTGGATATAAGACCATAAGTTAAGCATTTTTCAACAAAATTATTCAGCCACCTTGGTTAAAAAATTAGAATTTTGTAATTGGCTATTTCTGAGCATTATGGATTGAACATTAAACTTCATGAAATGACATCTGTCTAATATATGTTATGCGTCCAATAAAAAAAATCATTTATAAGATTGTAAATTGCATTTATCTTCGTAAAAGAATATACAACATTTTTATACATAATATCAACTACACTTTACAGAAAGTAATAAAATCTAAAATATGAAAGTTAATTAAACATTTTATTGCAAATAGAACCTTTTAGATTATTTTCATTTTTAATAGTAATAGTGTTAATAGTTTCTTTTGAAACAAAACATAATGAAATCATGAGCAATTTCACTTTCGGTATTAGAATAATATTTTACGCTTTTAGGTTTTACTTTAATGTGTTTAGTTTAGTTACTTAACTTAATTGACTTCAAATATCACGATTACTTTTACAGAGTTTGTTATAAATTGTATTTACATAATTTTTTTGCCGATTAGGGCACTATAGTTGTACTCTGGACTAATTAGAAAAATACAAGGAAAAGTTATTTACCAGCAATTTTATTGCTGGAATCGAATCTTATGACTGTATATATTAATAATATAGGTATGCAAAGCCCGCAGATAGTGTGCTACTTTAAAAAAAATATGGCGCCCGAAGATCGTGTTTTTTTCAATTTTTGCTCTATAACTCCAAAGATTTTAACTTTACACCAAAAACACCCAAATAAAAATTCACCGTAATTAAATTCTGTATAGAGACGTGTTTTTTCCGATTGAATTTGACAAAAACTTTTCCCGGACAATCCGGGTTTTTCCAACAAATTCTTTAATTTTCAACTAAAATTTTAGATAAGTAATTGTTTATCAATAATTAAATCGCTTAGTAATATAAAAGCTCATTCCGTATAAATTATAATTCCAGAAGCCGATGGAAATTGAATGAAGAGTTTAGCAACAATTGAATTGTTAATTAAAAATTTACGTTCGCTATAATAACCACAATTATTATGATACATAAGAATAATTATGATTTTTATATAAAAAACACTGTACCTATGTAATGTACTTTACAGAATTGAAATTGGACAATTTAAGCGGCCTCGGGAATATTTTAAAATTATAAACAATTTTTTGGCTTATAAACAAATAGAATATCTGGGGAAATATTAAATTAAATTATGAAAACGGTATTGGAAAAAAAGCGGCACGACGCTTCTTTTAAAAGAAAAACATTTAATTGTAATGAGTGGTTCCTGAGATACAACCGGTCAAAGTTGACCGGCATTTACGGCAAAGATATAAACAATAGGATCATAATTTTTGAACCATCACCTTTTTATTTTTCTTTTTCTCCACACCGATTTCCATATCTTTAATATAGTCATAACATATATTATTATAATAAAAACTATCAATATTACGAGTGAAAATTGCCAAAAATAGCAAAATTCCAATTAAAAATTAGGTTGAAGAAAATGTAATCTCAAAGTGCAAAATCGGTATACGTTAAAAAAATGCATTTCACTATTTTAAAGATATGAAAATTGGTGTGGAGAAAGAGGACAAAAATAAAAAGGTGATTATTAAAAAAATATGATCTTATTGTTTATATCTTTACCGTAAATGCCGGTCAACTTTGACCGATTGTATCTCAGGAATCACTTATCATAATTAAAAGTATTTTCTTTTCAAAAAGCGTCCTGCCGCTTTTTTCCAATACCATTTTCACGATTTAATTTAATTTAATATTTCCCGAGATATTCTATTTGTTTATAAGATAAAAAATTATTTATAATTTTAAAATATTCCTGACGCCGCTTCAATAGTTCAATTTCAATTCTGTAAAGTACACTACATAGGTACAGTCTTTTTATACAAAAATCATAATTATTCTTATGTATCGTAATTATTGTGGTTATTATAGCGACCGTAAATTTTTAATTAACAATTCAATTGTTGCTAAACTGTTCATTCAATTTCCATCGGCTTCTGGAATTATAATCTATACGGAAAGAGGTTGTATATTACCAAGTTATTTAATTATTGATAAACAATTACTTATCTAAAATTTTAGTTGAAAATTAAAGATTTTGTTGGAAAACCCCGGATTTTCCGGGGAAAATTTTTATCGAAGTAAATCGGGAAAAACACGCCTCTATGCAGAATTTAATTACGGTGAATTTTTATTTGGGTGTTTTTGGTGTAAAATCAAAATCTTCGGAGTTATAGAGCAATAATTGAAAAAAAACACGATTTTCTGGCGCCATTTTGTTTATAAAAAAAGTAGCACACTATCTGCGGACTTTGCATACCTATATTATTAATATATACAATCATAAGATTCGATTCCAGCAATAAAATTGCTGGTAAATAACTTTTCCCAAAAATGGCCTATTCTCCGATAATCTGCCCAGAATATTGTTCCATTTTATGTTTGCTCGAACGTCATGATTCATTTTCAAAAAAGTTAAATTAAAACATTAAGTGAAACGTATGTCGATGTGTAATATTATTGACACGTACTGTCCATGTAATAATTGAGTGGCCGTTTGCCAAAAGCTGATATGTCCACTTTCGATATTTTTCAAAAGAGCAAATTCAAATGTCCACTGTGTCCATAAAATCTCAGTTTTAGAAATATCATATTTGGTTTTGAGTTTAATGTTTATACAGCTATTTATGCGAGTTGACATATAAGAAAAAACTGTAATTTTATGGCCGTCGTGGCAATTTGAATTTGCTCTCCTGAAAAGTACCACAAAATGGACATATCTGCTTTTGGCAAACGACCACTGAATTAGGAAATGGCTATTGTCCCGGTGGACATATTTTATTGAAGTGTTTAAGCTTTTCTCACGATCGAGGAGATTGATGGATTCAACATTAAACACCTTAAAGATCATATCGACTATTACTAGTATAAAGATAAATATAGAACGGTAATAAATAAGTTAAAAAACAAGAAATAATACGGTAATAAATAAGAAGTTAAACAGCAATCTCGAAATTAGAGATCTTTAGAAAGTGTATATATGACTATTTCTAAACGAATTGAAACAAATCAAGTCTCCTAATACCAAATCACAGCAAAATAAATATAGGACGTCTCTTGATTTCGCTTTACAGCGAATTTTTTTGCATCAGTTTTACTCTTAACTGAGTATCGGGACCAAGATATCGTTGGAATTTTGCCACACTAAATACGCAGGTAGTAAGGTGCCAATTTTAGACGTCCCCATGTCTTCTTTTATTCAGCATCCGCTTGGTTTGCAAGTAATAGAAACCACGAAGGCGTAACCAGAAACTTTCTCTCAGAATAGGTTTTATTTCTCATGAAATAAAACTTCGAATTGTTAAAGATATATCTTTAAGTAAGTACAAGAACTGTGCATGATTTATGCTATTAGCGACCCAAGGTGGGTGAATGAGAAATTTGCCACAGGCTTGTAATCACATACTCACATTACACAGGCCGCAATCAAATATTGGTTAATAAGATATAAAATAATGGTGGCAGGCCTGAGCGAGGCCCACTGGCGTGTATCAGTCTTATTATTCAAGCTCAGAAAATTAGATTAACAACACGGTCGCGATTCTTATTAAGAACAGAATTGGCGGACGTGTATGAATATTAATTTATAGATCCTCCGACATAAATATCGTAAACTGATCAACGGCATTCTTTGGAGACCCGTAAAATCACTGCAGATAGGTAAACTTATCACCAGCATTTTTCTAATGAGGGAGATGGCTGTTATATGTTACACTTCTTATTTACGTTTTAATCTATTAAACTCAGAAATGATTTTAAGTAAATTTTCCGTGTTGGCGCAGAACGTAGTCAATGAGCAGTTCACTATCCATGTGCAAGGAACGAGGACAATTAAAGAGACATTTTTCTTTTCGCATAGTTTCAGGTATCTATCAATAGAATTTGGTAAAATTCCCAAATACCAGCCAATGCATTGAATCTGCATTTAGTACATCCATACTTGAATTATCCGTTCGAGCCATCAAACCTTAGCTGTTTGCAGGAATTTTATAGTTTTGACTTGCCACGGGGTACAGGTAGGCCAGTGATCAGTTTGCAAATTTCTCCGGGTCTATTGCAAACTCGCTGGTTTTATTGCTTTGATGAGTTTTGACTATCTACAATTGCATTTATGCTAATTGGTGATGAGTTTACGTGTACCTGAATTAACAACCAGGTTCTGGTAATTGGTACCGGCGTCAACCCGGTAAATGATTGAATAACCTCTATACGTCTTGCGGCAAGCTCATGTAACCTAAATTTCATCCAAGTCTATGAGCTTACGTTCACAACACAAGAAGATGAAATAGGAGACTTCAATAACCTACTGTAGTCTGAGTAAGAAGGAAGATGACCTGACTGGAAGGTGATAATATTATTGGGCATTTTGGTATAGGAAAGAGTTCATCAAATCTCTCATCACAAATATTTATTGAGTTTAGTGGTAATATTTTATTTGTCGCTAAATGCACACATTTTACTATAGGTAATTGCCAGATACTCCAGGGTAATAACCTGGAAATAGACCATGTTCGGGACACTCAAAGATTCAGGTAGCCTGACTACTTTTTTAGTTATTATTTTTCTTCTTATAGTTAGACCTATAGGAAGAAAACCTACCTGTTTCCTGCCTAAAGTTCGCGTCCGTTTTTAATTAATAACAATTTAGAGCAAAAATCTTGATTTTTTCGATTTTTTGCACCCCATTCAAAAGCTAAACAGTGACATAAAACTACAAAATTTAATTTTTTAGAACATTGAAAAACCTTCACAATGCCGATTTTTGAAAGTTAAAAAGTTAATTTGTTGCTATGCAAACTGCAGAATAAGTGAAAATCGTTATTTGTTAATATCTTTTAATAAAACTACCTTAGAACTTTGGTGTTTCACCCAAAGTTGTACATTGGGGTACTTATCAACCGCTCAAATTTTGAGAGCGATCCATTAATTAGTTTAAAAGTTATTCTATTTGTTTATCCCAGAGACCTTTATTTGCAATAACATAAGACAGAAAATAATGAAGATAAGGCAATTCTGAGTATGTTAAATGAAAGTAGAAAAGTGATACTATCCAAATCTACTAAAAAGATAAAAAAATTATCTAATATAGTCAAAAATACTAATGCGAAATTTTTGAAATTTCGTAGTTTATAAACATTTAGGACAACTTTAAAGTATTGTCCGTAGAAAAAATCATTTTACATATTCGAAAAGTTGGTATTTTACACGAATTTTAAAAAATGTTGTTCAGTTGGTGACTAGTCGTGGTAAGTGAAGGGGGAGCTGGGAGCCGACAAATGCACGAGTTCAAAAACTAAAAAAGGCAACTTAAAACTATTATCATTATCTATATCTCGGGATCTACTGAATATATTTTGATCTTTCTTTTTTAATTTGTATGTAATTTTTCTATACAATACAAATATGTAATTTGTCTATTTGCAATTTGACATTTATTAATTAATAAACAATCTAATTTGTTTAAACAATTTTTGAAAAAATAATTTTTACCAAAAATCCATGTTTTTAATCAGACTATCATTATTAATCATAGAAAAAGTTAAGGTATACTTTAATAAATAAATTATCTTCAATAAATAATTATCTAATATAAATTATTTATTTATTAAAGTGAACTTTAACTTTTTGTGTGAACATTAATGATACTATGATTAAAAAAATAGATTTTTGTAAAAAAATTTTTTTTTTTCAATAATTGTTTAAACAAATTAGATTGATTATTAATTAATAAATTTATAAGCAAATTGCATATTTGTAATGTACGTAGAAATTACATGTGAATTAAAAAATGAAAGATGAAAATCCATTGAGTTGATCAGGAGATACAGAAAATTGTATTAGTTTGAAATTGCTTTTTCGGTATTTTAACTCGGTGGATTCGTAGGTTCCCCCTACCCCGTTTGAACTACATTTTTGAAAAATCGTAGAGGGTGCTGTAAAGATGCAATGTTTATGCAAATTTTTTAACAAATAATACAAATCCCATTATTTAAAATGGCATCAATGAAATTCCTTAATTATTATAAACAAATTAGCTGTGAATTAAAAAAAAACAAATGACTAACTTTGTCCCTAATGAGCCCAGGCTAAATTTTTTTATTTGAAAATTCGTGTTAAAATACTAGCTTTCCGAATGTATAAAAAGATTGGTCCTACGGACAATATTTGTCAAGTTATTCTAAATATTTATAAACTACAAAATTTAAAAAATTTGGCTTTAGGATTTTTGATTATATTGATTAATTTTTTTATCTTTTTTTAATACATTTTGATACTATCAGTCTTCTACTTTCGTTTGGCATACTCAGAATTACCCAGTGTTCGTTATTTTCTGCTTATGTTATTGCAAAATAAATGTCTCTAACAAATTAACTTTTTAACTTTCACAAATCGGTATTTTGAAGGTTTTTCAATGTTCTAAAAAATTAACTTTTGTAGTTTTATGTCAATTGTTTAGCTTTTGAATAGGGTGCAAAAAATCGAAAAAATCGGGATTTTTGCAATAAATTGTTAATAATTAAAAAACGGACGCGAACTCTAGGCAGGAAACAGGTAGGTTTTCTTCCTATATGTCTACAATAACTAAAAAAGTAGTCAGCTACCTGGATCTTTAAGTGTCCTGAGAAAATCCTTATTACCCTGGACGAGTTGAATCGATACGCAACCATCTATATGTATTTTGTTTCACGTTCTTACTGGACGAAAAGAGTACAAAAATGATGGCGATTTACATGAGTAAATTTTCAATGTCTTAGTCAGTGAAATATAAATATTTCTAGCATCGCTCTGAATTCCTCGATTAAACTTGGATTTACAGTTTGCCTTAGTCGCTATCGACAGTTACTTCATCTTTCCTCGTTGGAGGTTGGCAAATGCATACGTTGGTATATTATTTTGTTCGCTTTGATTCAGTTCAGTCTTCTTACAATAATTATTCTCTCTGATGATGGGTAGACCCAGAAACACGTGCAAGATAATGGTACGAGACTCGAATTGACTCGAAATACAACCGTCTATATTTATTTTTCTATTTTCTATTCTATTAGCCTTGCGACATCCAATATTGTTCATAGGCGTCCCCTTCGCTCATCCATCTTTCTCTATCCTGAGCCATGTGCATCCATTTTGAGCCAGCTTGGTGTTTTAGGTCATCTACCCATCTCATCTGTGGTCTCTTTCTCTTTCGTTTATATGTCCATGGTCTCCACTCTGTAATAATTTTATTCCATCTTTCGTCTTTTTGTCTAATCGTATGACCGGCGAATTTCCATTTTAGTTTAGCTGTTTGACGAGTAGCATCTTTAACTTTTGTGATATTTGTTACCCAGGAATTCCTTTTTCTATTTGACCGTCTTACGTTGATCATTTCTCTTTCCATTGCTCTTTGTGTTTTCGCAATTCTGTCCATATTCGCTTTTGTGAACCTCCATGTTTGACATCCATATGTAAGGACCGGAAGAATACATTGGTCGTAGATTTTCGTTTTTAGATATTGAGGGTATTTTTTATTCTTCAATATGAAGCTGAGCTTACCAGACGAGGCCCACGCTAACTTCGTTCGTCTCTTTATTTCTGCTGTTTGGTTGTCTCTATTCAATTTTATTATTTGTCCCAAGTATATGTATTCATTCACTTCCTCTATTTGGTTTTGTTTAACTGCGATTCTTAACTCATCTTCTTGATTTGTCATCACTTTTGTTTTGCTGTAATTCATATTTAATCCAACTTTACTGGCTTCTTGGTCTAGTTGTTGTATCATTATTTGTAGTTGTTCCTTGTCTGAAGCGATAAGGACAATATCGTCAGCGTATCTTAGGTGATTTAAGTCATCATCATTCATCATTCTCTTTGCCTTATCCCTATGCGGGGTCGGCTTCCCTAATTGCATTTCTCCACACAATTCTATCTTGGGCCATATCAATGTTAATCCCCTTTACCAACATGTCCTGCCTTATCGTCTCCCCCCAGGTCTTCTTTGGTCTTCCTCTCCTACTCCTTCCAGGAATCTGCACTTCAGCTACTCTTCGTATTGGGTGGTTAACGTCTCGACGTTGAACATGACCAAACCATCTTAACCTATGCTTAATCTTAATCTTAATCTTAGGTGATTTAAGTATTGGTGGTTAATGATGATTCCATATTCTTCCCATTGTAATCTCTTGAAAATGCCGTCTAGTGCTTGGTTGAAGAGTTTCGGCCAAATCGTATCTCCCTGTCTAACGCCCCTTTCGATAGGTACGGGGTGTGTATTCTGTTCAAGTTGGATCGTAGTTGTGGCCTTACTGTATATATTAGAGATTAGTTCTGTATACCTGTAATCTACTCTGCTATTGTGTAGTGATTGTTTTACTGCCCAGTGTTCTATGGAGTCGAATGCCTTTTCAAAATCTATAAATGCCATATATATATATATATATATGGGTATTTGTTATTCATTTATTTTCTCAATAAGTAACTTCATTGTCAGTAGGTGATCAGATGTACTGTAGCCTTCTCTAAATCCTGCCTGTTCTTTGGTCTGATAATTGTCGAATTTAGGAGTTAGTCTGTTGGTTAATATGTATATTTATTTTATTTGTGTTTATTAATAAATTTAATACCTTTGGATCAAACTCTGTTAGTAAATAGATTTTTCGATTTCTCAATGAAGAATGCAAAAATCGATTAAATGTAACATTATTTTTAAAAGCTTAAAAATATTAATTCTATACCTTAAATGCATAGATCTGTCATAAAACACGCTCGCAAATCCTCTTATTCAGAAAACCACAACTAATCACATAAATCACCCTCGAATACATCGAAATCCACTAAACGGGCCGCAAAATAGGGATCAATTCACATAAAATAAGCCCTTTGAAACGTGCCTACCCAACTTTTTCGAGCATTAAAACACTAACATCTGTTCGATTTTTATCCGATATCAGGTCTAGGAGATCACATAATCGGCCCGAAACTAGGCTGTCGATAAATCTTGGCAGAACACGGCACGGACAGATATGAGTGTGAGATTTATAGGGGATAATCAAATCGACACCCGTCGAGGAAACATTTAATTAAAAAATGGACTTCTGTTTATCATCATGTCTTTAAAGAAAAAGACAACACAACTGAAGATAGGTTAATGTAATAATAATTTATTATTTTATAAAATAATTAAAGTTAAATAGGATCTGCTAAAAATATCCACTTTATAATGACATGTTTTACCTCTCTATAATGTAACACTTCCTTTAAATTTTAGAGGCCTCTAAAATTTTAGCGTCTGCTAAAGATATTTTTTCCACCTACCTCTACCGAAATTATACATTTCTTGACGACCTGATTGTAGGGAGCAAAGTCGTACTTTTTCTCCCTAGGGAGACATCAAAGTACTTTTACTCCCTAGGGAGTAAAGGTAAATGTGACGTCATGATAGGTATGTCATTGATGAAATAACTTATTGACACCCTATAGAATATTCTATTTTCTAAGGTACCTGAATACAATATGCCCATGTTGGTAATATGCTTATTTCGATTTTTTGCTTTAATATTTGATATTCGGGGAAAAAGGCGCTGGACACACTGAACGCCTAATATAACTAAGCCCGTGACCGACCGCAAGGTTAGTTGTGAGCTTGCCGTGGTGCAGTCAAGTTGTACGTGGTTTTTAAGAGCGTGTTTATAAAAATTGACGTCAGAAAATGTTTTTATAATTTAAGAAAATGTATTAATCATCATGTGCCAACAATATGCCCATAGTGTATGCTGACAATTTGCTCAAGTGGGCATATTGCCAGCTTATTATAACAGTTAATTTATTGATTTTTTTTTGTTTTAGATAACATGCCTCGTGTCAGAAATAAGGGGATACGGTCGCAATGGAGCAATCAACAGCTAGAATCCGCAATTGCAGCAGTAATGAATGGAATTAGCAGTAATTAATATTTGATGGAGCCTCATGTCACTTAGACATTTTAATTGTCGAAGCTGCCGAGAAATATCAAATAACCCTTCTGTGTTTGCCTAGCAACACAACTCATGAGCTCCAGCCGATGGACAAAGCTGTGTTTCGTTCCTTTGAACACCACTGGGACGAACAAGTGTTGTTCTATTGGACCAAATACAAAGAACGTACCTACTTTAACAAAGCAGCGATTTGGGGAAATATTTTCGATAGTGTGGGACAAGGCATTGACACCTTTTAACATTAAATCTGGCTTTTCTGCAACAGGAATATTTCCTTATAACCCCGATGCTATACCTGAAGTTGCTTTTGCCCCAAGTATTTTATCAGAAATTGAGAACATTGATCCCACTCCCACTAATGTACGCCAGAAAACACCATCTCCTACTCCAGGCTGTTCATATAACTCCTCTCAACAAAAAAGTGTACCAAAATATCAAAAGACCCAAGATTACAAAAAAAAAAGAAACCTAGAACTGAAACATCATCAAGTGATAGTGATAGCGGACCCATTAATCTGCGCCAGAAAACTCCACCACCTACTGCAAGCTATTCAAAAAGCTCTTCCCAACAACCCTGTTTGCCACAATATCAAAAGACGCAAATTCACATGAAAAAGAAGTCTAAAACACAAACTTCATCAAGTGAGAGTTCTGGCAGTTATACCTTGGAATCAGAAAACAGCGGCGAAGAAGTTGAATTGGCAATAAATCCGTTTCATAAAAAAAAGGAAACTTTCCTTATGAATTCTGAAAAAAATGATTTGGTGGTTCATAACAAAGAGAATAACAATCTTCGAGAAGAAAAAAGTAATATTGAAGAAATAAAAACTTGCCAGGGCAAAACTTTGGACACATCGTTTACGGATATGCTTGAGACTCCGGCAAAAATTGAGAAAAAAAATACACAAAATAGAAAGAAGGCAATAAATAGCAGAGCTGTAGTGGTAAAAAAAATGTATTTTCTACCACTAGCACAGGTCCACGAACAGATATAAATAAAGGCACGAAACAAACTCTACCGGGTTCTTTGGTAAAGAAAAACAAAAAATCAGAAGACGTAGCGAAATGGTTTTGCAAAATTTGCGACAAAGCTGAAATAAAAGACATGCGACTATGCTTTATATGTGTACAGTACGTTCATGAAGAATGTGTAGGGCTGACAAAATTCGATAAGGAATCCTTTACCTGTCCTGATTGTACTGGACCCACAATAATGTTCCTTAATTTTAAGTTATTTTAGTTAAAAATTGTTTATTTTGACATTTTAGTTTTTACAAAAAGGGTTGTTTAATATCTTTGTTTGGTTACAAGTTTTTTATAGTGTCAATAAATATAAGATTTTGTAAGTATATGATTTAATTTAATATTTATTTCCATATCTTTTAGTGTTTTAGGTACGCGCATATTACCTTCACTCGACTGGGCATATTACCTTCAAGGGTTGGCAATATGCCCAGATTGAGGGGTTTTTTTAAAAAAAAATTTCGATATGAAAAAAAAAATAATTGCAAAACAATACAAAAACTAGCGATGTTAAAACACCTAAACATTGGTATACTGTTAAAAAATATATGAAAAATATATTTTTGTAGCAATAAATCTAAAAATTTCCTTAACATGGGCATATTGTATTCAGTTACCTTATTACGTAAGTAATTTACGTAAGTATTTTATCTATGTAAACATTTTAACGTTTATTTATAGAACACCCTGTATTTTGCAGAATGGTAAAAAACAGTAAATTGTTATTTTGATTTAACAATGTTTACATTAATAATTTGACTTATATTTGACAGTTGACAGTTATACTGTTCCTACTTGTTAGTTTTAGTTTTCTAATAAAGTTTGTTAGTTACATAAATAAATTATTTAAAAAATGAAAAAATGACTTGTGATTTGAGGGAGATGGAAAAATCATATGTATAACAAGGGAGTAAAGTGCCTTTTCCTCCCTTGAATGATTACTGCCATCCGCTACGCGTCGGGCAGTAAACTTGATTCTCGGGAGCAAAAGTAACACTTTGCTTCCTTGTTATACAAATAGCTATTGTATTCTGTAAATTATTCATCCGTCAAAATCATAACCTATACTAAATCAGAATATTTTGGAGGATGTGAAAAGTCTCCTCTAAATTTTTAGCAATCCGTTAAAATGTGGTTTGATTATAGTAGGGGAGGAAAGTATGCTAAATTTGCAATTACTGGAGCGTTAAGGGGAACTATTGGGTTGTGAAGATTAGGTCCTAAAACAAAAAAAGTTAAGTAAAGTTTTCCATAAAGTGGGGGCTTTCCATTTTTTAAATTAATTTTTTATTTCCAACAATCGTTTTTTCCTATTATAGCGCCATCTATCCAAAATTGGAAAAAATGTGTCGAATAAAAGTTACTTATTTTTACGTAAGGAATCCAAATCTGCAATAAAAAATGAGGGCTCCTATTTAAAATTTTAAAGTAACTCCCACCCCACCTCCGTGGGAGGTCGTGTTTGGTGCAATTAGGATTCGATAGATTTTTCGAAAATATTGAATAGGTACCTACGTGTATTTTTCGGTTTTTCGATCTGATGTTCATTTCGCTAAAAATCGCGGAGTTGGTATTTAAAAATTTAAATTTACCGTCCACTCTTCTCTATGGGGAAAGTGTTTGGTATCGCTAGATAGATTTTTGAAAATATTGAAGACGTATTTTTTAGTATTTCGATCTGACGTTCATTTCGCGAAATATTCGCTTTTTTTTGTGCACTGTTTTGCATGTACCTTACCTTATCTTAATCTGACGATCTCGAGTTTTTCTAGGACAGCTTTTTTTTCGAACCCCCCTTAACGAACTCCCCTGTATTAAGAGCCAATATATTGTAGAGGTTCCTTTACAGGGTACAAGGTTTCTCCCCATGTGATAATCTGACACGCTCGAGTAACTGCAAAAATCCCCGCTTGGACTCCTCTACCATTTGTTTTGTTTGGGTGTGTTTATATGAACAGTATAGTTTGTTATTTGTTAATTATAATGGAGATAAACAATTAAAAACAGCAAATGGCTTTTTATGATGTATTTGGTGAAACTTTAGTTGAAGAAGTAATAATTGTCCAGGGTAATAAGGTTTTTTCCATGCCACTTGAACAGCCAGGGTACTGAAGCGTTTTTTCGACAGGTAATACATAAGAGCAAATTGTAACTATTTCCTGCGTAGGATCTGGCGGCCATTTTTATTTATAAACAACTAAGTGTCAAAAAATGACATTTTTCACTTTTTTCTCAAATCAATGGAAAACAGGGAAACTTATGGTTTTTTTAGTACAAACATCTTCGAGATTATGGAAAAGCTTTAAAATGACATATTACAAAGTTTGATATACTCATTTATTGTTAATATAATTGCGAAAAAAGGTCGGAGTTGCAAAAAAAATTATTTTCGCAATAACTGTTGTAAAAAGTAGTGTACAGCTCTGAAATTTTTGCCAAATAAGGGTTCTTTGGTGATTAATATGTGATAAAAATTTCAAAGCGATTCATTCAATTGTTTAAATTTTATTCAAATTGTTTATCCCAGAGAGCATTTTTTTTGCAATAACATAAGTCAGAAAAAAATGAAGTTAGAACCATTCCACAGGTGTCAAATGAAAGAGCATGAGCTATATTTTCAACTTGGTTTAAAAAAAGTGAATAAAAAATGCATTTATTGGTAATAAATAATTATGCAAAAGTATCGTTCCGACCTTTTTTCGCAATTATATTAACAATAAATGAGTATCTCAAACTTTGCAATACGTCATTTTAAAGCTCTTTCCATAATCTCGAAGATATTTGTACTAAAAAAATCATAAGTTTCACTGCTTTCCGTTGATTTGAAAAAAAAGGGGAAAATGCCATTTTTTGACACTTAATTTTTTATAAATAAAAATGGCCGCCAGATCCTACGCAGGAAATAGTTACAATTTGTTACTATAAGTATGACCTGTCGAAAAAACGCTTCAGTACCCTGGCTGCTGAAGTGTCACGAACAGGGTATATTTTTGTCTTATTACCCTGGCCTATAAATACTAAAACGTAACTCTCAATTCACTTTACAATCGACATACTACACCTAAATTAAAATTTTTGTTTCTTTTGTAGGGCTGAATTCAGATTACAACAAAAACAAAAAGTAATTGACTGAAAGTAATTACAATTACCATTTCATAAAAAGAGATTGAAAATATGAAATATGATTGAAAAATTGAGTGGAGTAATAAAATCAAGATTTCGGTGTTTGTTAAAGCATCCTCTATTAAATTATAATCCTATAATTATTGAAGGAATTTTTTTTTTAATTGTGGTACATTACACAACATATCAATATAAAGATGAGCTTCCAGAAGGCTTAGAACCAGATAATGAAAATGACCTTATGTAATTGAAAATAGGCCATTTGATCCAAAATTAGTATAGAAGAGGAGAACAAAATATACGAGATGCGATTTTCCAGCAATATTTTAATAATGTATAATTTTATAAAGGAAATGTTTAATTGGAAAATATGAGTTTTACAAAAAAATAATGAAATAAAATAAATATTATTGTCAGCAAACTGTTAATTTCTTCTTCTCCCTTAAATCTTTTGGAATCCGACACTCAGTTTTTGCTCAAGTTCTAAGGTTAAAAGTAGTTCAAATACGATCAACGTGCGACGTTGCCGTGTTTCTTCACTTTTTAACCTTTTAGAGGATTTCTCTAAAAAATTTTATTTTAGCGATCCTTTATCCTATTTCAGGTAACTAAAAAAGTTAACATTTGCAGATTTGAAAACGAGTGGTGGTGGAAGATATTATTATAAATTTCTGGAGGATAAAAATGAATTTCACTGAGTTAAAATGGCTACATGGAGACAATAAGTATATTTTATCATAGTATGTAGTACAAATAATATATGTGTCAAACTGATAACATAGACAATTGCATTTCCTTTCAATTGCTTCATATAGAGGTACTAGATAATGTATTATAACGGCCACATAAATGAACAGCATTTCATTTCAGTTCGGGTTACCACAAGTGTTCCTGATGAGAGGTAAAACCTCGAAACACGTCTAGAACAATGGTGGAACTCGAATTGAAAGGGAACGCAATCGTCTACTTTTATTTCAACGTCTTTTATCTATGTAAAGAGTGCAACAGATGGTGTTTTCCAAGGGTAAACTGTAGAAGTATTGTGAGAATAAAATATTATTCCTAATATCGCTTGACTTCTTGTTGCTTCATATAGAGGTCAAAACAGTAGCGTACCGATAGACCCGCGGGCCCTGGTTCCAGTTGGGATGCGGGTCCCCCGCCCAATAAAACACACATTGTATATCAAAAGTTTTTATTAAACATTAAATATAAATCATCACATATTTATAAAAACTCAAACTAATTTAAAACAGTAAATTATTATTAATTTCAGTAAATTAATATTAATATTAAAATTCAAAGAATTTTTTTATTTATTCTAAGGGACTTTCGGCCCACGGTAATAATGTAGTCGTTCATTCTGCGTTAAAATTTTTCAAAACTATTAACTAGTTTTTTCAGGATTTCGAAGAAAAAAGGGACACATATGTTCACATTTGTGCGTCAAAGGGACGCACAAGAACATGTCTCCAATATTCCTTTTCTTCTAAATATTTTTTTCCATGAATGTTACAATTTGTCTTGCTTAAGTAACGTACCAATTGAGGAAATATGCTCAGCAGATCGCTCATGTTGAATAACTGTCTGTTGACATTTCTTCAGTCATTATACCCATCGGAAGTTAGAAGAACAATTATTTTCGTATAAAACAGTTTACAAACGTAACAATAAACAATAAATATAGCCGATATTTAGGACTGTATACTACTAGCGAAGAATTTTTTCGCCATTAGCTTTCGTTTTATAAAAAATCGCACTTTGCAAATGTCTGGTTTTATTATTATCTAATTGTGTAACACACTCAACAATTTTATCAGTATTTTGATTCGGTTGATTAATTATAGAATATTGTTGAAATTCAAGATTTAAATGTTTTGGCCAATCCCTTATATCGCTAGAGAAAGAGATACTTACATTGTTGTTTTCTATAGCAGATGACGGAGATGTACTTGAACCAGGTGAAGTCGCTTGAAAAACAACAGTGGAGTCATCATTATCTTTGATTGCAACTCGCCCTTCATCGCATAATTTATTTTCACTATCACTTTCACTAGTCACCATGAATTGATCAGCAATAGGATGGGAGGACGAACTTCCTTTTTGCGTACTGTTGTGGGATGTAAAATATGATAATATTGCATCTTTTTGAGCATGTCGTTCTTGTTTTCTTAATTTTTCCTTTTTTCGTTTTTCTCTGCCACTTAAATGTTTGTGGCTCATGGTAATAACGAAACAATTACAGTGGAACCCCGATAAGTCGGCCTCCGATAACCCGGAAGTCTGGCTAAGTCGGACCGATTTTCATCAGACAAAACAAACATTTTTTCAGTTTGACTGAATTTTTTACCAAGAAATGGACAATACTCTATACAACTGTATGTAAGTTAGATGTATTCTCCATATATATTTCATGTTTTCGCAATTAGAATGGAGTTTACCTGTAATTATACAGTAGGTATTTTATTAATTTTTACCTTATTCTCAGGCTAACCCGGATTTTCGATAACCAGGTTCGGCCACGGCCCCGATTAATCCGACTTATCGAGGTTCCAGTGTACTTAGTAAAAAAAATGTATTTTACGAAATTTATTAAGACGACTAAATGATTAATGGATAGGATTAATTGAACTATGTAACTTAAAAATCACACGACTGAAAAATAACACGAGCAAGCAATACTTTTCTTTGCAGAAAACGGCATCAACTATTAAATTTAAAAGTTCATTTTGAATCAATATTATGACAAAACGTGACAATACCTATTATAATTCTTATCTCTTGTTAATCCTTCGGAGTGGTGTGTGGTGTCAACAAATTTCCTTATTTTATTTATGCCGATATTGCCGACAAGGCAATCTACATACCTACCCTTATTGCTGTGTTATGATAAGAACGTTTTATGGTTTATGAATATAACTCTTGTTAACTCTTGTAATATTGTTCACTTCATGTATATCATTTCCTGTTCGTAAAAAGAAATAATTTTAAAAATTTATTTTGTTTCTGCAATAAAAATTTTCTCTTGATGATTTTTTCGGGCCCCAAATGCGGGACCGAGGAAGGGCCTAGTGGTAAAATAGGCCCTGATTCTTCGTTTTTATTTTAAAGTATTGTACCTGCACAAAAATGAAAATTTATTAAGCAGTTACATTTTCTAATGTGTGCTTGTGTAGTTCAAAATGTCTCATCAAATTAGAAAAAAAAAAGGAGCAAAAATCAGGTTAGAGCGGGCCCATGTGGGGCCCGGGCCCTGGTTCCGCGGAACCCACGGAACCATGCTCAGTACGCCACTGGGTCGGAATAAAATGTTATTTCTGTAACATCGTCCCATAGCTTCGAGTACAGTTTGTCTATGTTGGAGCGGTTGGAAAAGATGGAGAAGCCTTTGCAACGGTGATCGCCATCGCCGGATAATTCTGATATGGCAGGTAAAGAAGAGGAACTTTGGATTTGCAGTTTACCTAATTCACCTAATGAAATGTAGAAGTTTACACATATCTGGATTGCAGCTTTCGAATCCTTATGGTTATAATAATTTCTGTGATGTTTTTCTTTCGGAATAAAACTTTTTCATTTCTTGCTTGTTTAAATAATTCTGATTTATTGGTCTAGAATTTCGAGTATTTTATTCATTCAAAGTTTTAAAAATATTTTAAAACAGTTTAGGAATTCATAAACATCTTAAATAAATCGGTTGTCGAAATAAATTGATTTATTATTTAATTCTTAATAAAATTTATTAATTTCCTGACTAGGAAAAATCCTTAATCATCATAACAGTCACATCCCATAGTTTAAGTCATTAGTAACGCCAGTGAGCTACCTCTTCCGCCGAAAATTCCCGACAAGAATCGCCCGATAACAATCTAAATATCTATGAAATCAAACAGGTGATTAATCAAAAATTGCTCATTATTCGTGGAACGGTACCTTCTAACCGAAAAATATCAAATATCAAACATCACTGGGAAGATTCTTTACATTCCGAATTGATTCGTTTCATCACGGTTTTCGTTTGAAATGACAACAAAATAAAAATAATATAAATTCCGATCTAGCAAACAATCAAACTTTCGTTTAGTCTTTTGATGAAGCGATTCATCAGGGAAAGCGATCGTCGGCCGATATTTGAAACGCCTTTTGTGAAATAGAAATTAATAAAAAGACTGGATTATCGAGACTATTAATCTGAGAAAATTTACAATGGCAAACTGAGTTTTGACTATAAGATGAATTTATGAACTACAAAAATACGAGGTAGTCCAGAAAGCCACTGCGCATCCGCTAGGAAATATATTCCGATTTGGATTTTTTGCACAATCTTACTCAAAAAGGACCCCTTTTAACAAATTTGCATGTTGCCAGGACCAAAAGTGGGTCAAAAATTTTTGTAAACTTTTTTTTTGTTTTTTCCTTAAATTATTTTTTTTGCATGAAACAAAGTTTTTTTAGGTTTTTTTGATCATTCCAAACAGAAAAGGTCTTTAGTGACTTTTCTCTAAAGTTGATAGTTTTTGACATATAAGCGATTAAAAATTGAAAAATTGCGAAATCGGCCACTTTTAACCTTCAAAAACTATGTGAAAAACTGAAAATTTGAATGTTGCCAAGGTAGGTAGATATTCTTTAAACATCGATTGATATAATCCCGAAGAGTTTTTTGCAATACAATATTCAAAATTCCTTTGTTTTTTAATTGCTAATCAAGCGTGCCCGACACTATTTTCCACCGTTGCATGTGTATACAGTATGGTGCAAACGAAAGGAATAAATTCGATATTTCATAAACCAGCGACTTTAAGGAAAAAACCCGAAACAGGTCGATTTTTATTTTTAAGTTATGATATTGTGGCATATATGGTATATTAGTGACGTCATCCGTCTAGGCGTAATGACGTAATCGATGATTTTTTTTTAATTAGAATAGGGGTCGTGTGGTAGCTCATTTGAAAGGTTCTTCAATTCTCTATTCAGTAATGTAAACATTCAGATAATTATTTATACAGGGTGTCCAAAAATTTTTTATTAAATTAAATTATTTGACAAAAAAAGAAATAGAAAGACACCTTGTATAAATAATTAAATAAATGTTTATATCACTAAATAGAGAATTGAAGAACCTTTCAAATGAGCTAGCACACGACCCCTATTCTCATTTAAAAAAATTATCGATTACGTCATCACGCCCAGATGGATGACGTCACTAGTATACCATATATACCACAATATTACAACTTAAAAATAAAAATCGTCCTGTTTCGGAATTTTTCCTTATAGTCGCCGGTTTACGAAATAACGAATTTATTCCTTTCATTTGCACCATACTGTCGGTGTTATTAAATTAAAAAACAAAGGAGTTTTAAATATTGTATTGCAAAAAACTCTTCGGAATTTCACCAATCGATGTTTAAAGAATATCGACCTACCTTGGCAACATTCAAATTTTCAGTTTTTCACATAGTTTTTGAGGGTTAAACATGGCCAATTTCGCAATTTTTAAATTTTTAACCGCTTACATGTCAAAAACTATCAACTTTAGAGAAATGTCACTACAGACCTTTTCTGTTTGGAATGATCCAAAAAACCTAAAAAACTTTGTTCCATGCAAAAAAAAAATAATTTTAGGAAAAAAAAACAAAAAAAAAACGTTTAAAAAATTTTTGACCCACTTTTGATCTAAGCAACATGCAAATTTGTTAAAAGGGGTCCTTTTTGAGTAAGATTGTGCAAAAAATCCGAATCGGAATATTTTTCCTAGCGGATGCGCAGTGGCTTTCTGGACTAAGGAATATACTTGAACAATATTTTTGATTTATTTTCTTTAATTTATTTTGGATTTATTCTACAGTGAGGCCGTTTAGGTAGGAATAAATTTATTTTCTCGAAAATGGGTGATGTTGGAGATAAATCCCGAAACAGGTCGATTTTTATTTTTAAATTGCGATTTTTTGGCATATATATCATACTAGTAACGTCATCCATTCGAGCGTGATGACGTAATCGATGATTTTTTAAATGAGAATAGGGGTCGTGTGATAGCTCATTCGAAAGGTCATTCAATTGTCTTTTCAGTAATATAAATATTAATATAATTATTTATATAGGATTTCTAATTTTTTTTAAATTTGTATTAATTAAAAATTAATTGATATAAATAGAAGAATGTATGTAATTTTTTTAATTAAAAATACATTTTATTGCACTCAGAAAACAGAAAAAAATGTTTATTTGAAAAATAAACGCTCCTTTTTGCTTTAATTAAATGTTGAAACTGCCAAGAAGTAGGAGGGTGGCAGCTTTAACTTTAGTTCAAACGAAAAACAATATTTATTTGTCAAATAAACATGCTCTTCTGTTTTCTGACAGCAGTAAAATGTATGCTGAATTAAATAAATTACATACATTCTTCTTTTTGTATCAATTAATTTAATCAAAAAAAATATTTTTGGACACCCATTATAAATAATTATGTTAATGTTTACATTACTGAACATAGAATTAAATAACCTTTCAAATGGCCTATCACACACCCTATTCTTATTTAAAAAAATCATCGCAAACGTCATCACGCTCAGATGGTTGACATCACTAGCATGATATGCCAAAAAATCGTAATTTAAAAATAAAAATCGACCTGTTTCGAGATTTATCTCCAAAATCGCCCATTCGCGAGAAAATCAATTTATTCCAATTTAAACGTCCTCACTGTATACATAATAGGGATCGTGTGGTAGCTGATTTGAAAGATTTTACTATTCACTATTCAATTATGCAAAGTGAGCTAAAATAAGTAGGGCGGTCGAATATAATTAAACAACGGATCGAAAAACTGAAAAATACGTGTAGGTACCTACAGTATTTTTCAAAAATCTATCGAATTACTTTAAACACATCCCCCAGCCATAACCCTTAGAACAAAGAGGGAGAAACTTGAAATCTTAAATTTAAATCACAATTTTTGATTGCAGATTTTGTGTCCTCATAAAATAAAACTTTTTATTTAAAAAAACGATTTATCTCGATACCCTAGAAAAATTATGAAAACGATTTAATATCTGGAGAAATGTACTTCCAAATAGAAAACCAAAAAACAAATGTTTAATATTTTTCAAAAATCCCACTTATCCTAGGGGTGGTAAGCATAAAGTGACTCTGCATCAGAGAAAAGTAATTAAATCACTCTCAAGATCCATGACCACCCTCCCAAAATTTCTGGATCCGCCACTGACCACCGCCTCGTCCATTGGCCGAAGGTGTTAATTAAACCGATTTCTGTAAAAACACCAGGACCGCCCGCGCCCGAGAGGCGTTTGTGTATGTACCTGATACAATGGTCTCTTAATTTGTGCGGCCACTTGAGAGTATCAAACTAAAGTCAATTCACCTTAAAACATTCAGGAATAATAGATACAACTTCATATTATTCCACATAGTTTCTCCATCTATTTTCTGATCTTTCTTTCCTTCCTCGTCATTAGATTGATGGGAAGATTATTTTCTTGTTATCTTATGCTAACCGAAGCCTATCCTAAGTACCGAATTCAAAACAATGTGATTCCATATTGTATTGCAGTGTGGTTATAATATGTAATTAATACGTTTTTTATTTAATGTATTTAGAACAAAAGTCACCGCACACATCTTATGGAAAATATAATGTCACTCAAATGAAATAAAATTTACATGAATAGATTGGTCTCGAAATTACAATAATTTCATATCATAGCGCCAACTCTGAATCTAAAATCAAAGGGGAATTTACGTGAATCAAAAGAAAAAAGATTTTGTAATTCGGTACTCTAATTGAGTCAGAGGCTTAAGGGGGTATAATTAGAGCTGCATTCCCGGCACAAATTTCCCGGGAAATCAGTAAAAAATGGAAATCCCGACTCTTGGGAATTCTTACAAATTTCCCGGGATTTTTTTAAATATTTTATTTTAAATTATGAGCGGAGTTATTACTACCTAACTCAAAATGAATAAATTATTCTGATACAATAATTATTATCTCTGTCTGCTCAATAATCATTTTAAATTATTTTACTTAAAATATTTATTTTTCAATTATATTATTTTAAACCTTCCAATTTTTGGCGTTAAATCAGAATGTATCATATTATCATATCTGTCAGCATAAACATTCTTTTGTTTATGCGACGATCTGATTCATTTGGAAGTATCCAGAATTATAATTATGCGGGCTCCACACTCTCGGCGAAGTTACTTCGCCAAAGTTGACCGAAGGCCGAAGTACCACTCTACACACTGTTCTACTTCGCGAGGAACACATTCAAGCGGTGCGATACCGACAAAGATCCCTTTGATTCGGACGCGCCAGACCGACAGATAACGGAAGTAGAACGAAGCGAGGCAAAGTTGCACAAGGTGGCCATCTACACTGTCGTACTTGTTGAACCTCGATGATCGACTTCGGCGAGAGTGTGGAGCTCACATAACATAAATATTTATTTTGAATTAAAATATACATCAATTAGAATATACTCGTACATGGGAAATTTAATACGTTATTATATGGTGCAAATCAGCTGAAGGGACGTTTAAAAAAATTACTCACTGCACTAAAAAGTATCAGACCTACATCAACAGAAAGTCTGTTTTCAACTTCAGCAAATTTCTGTACAAAAAAAAGAGCCACCCTGAAAGATCAAACACTCAACAATTTATGTTTTTTTTTAAACATATTCCAATAATAAATCAACGAAAATTCAGTAGTCCATTCTTTAACGGTAAAATATTGCAAAACCTCTAAATTTTAAAGAACCGCTTGGATTGACATGAAATTTGGCATACACACAGCTAACAAGTCAAAGAAAAAAAGTGATATTGTGCCGATATGTGCTTTTGCCCTGGGGGTGGTTTTCACCCCCTCTTGGGGGTTAAAAAATATTTGTCCAAACAAAGTCAGGAAATGGGTAAACTGGCTAATTTTAAGTAACTTTTGTTCTATAGAGTTTTTTCACTAAGTCAATACTTTTCGAGTTATTTAGCAGTGAATATGTTCATTTTTTCAACAAAATAACCACGCTTTTAGACAGTTTTTCGCAAATAACTCAAATAGTAAGTATTTTGTCGAAAAAGCATTCTTAGCAAAAATATAGCCTATAAAAAATTTAAAAAATAGTGTATATATCACGTCTTATTATTTAGTAGAAGCAGAGTTATAGCTAATGAAAAATAGGTTCATATTCGTCAAATTCCAAATGGAATATTTTAACATGAAATAACCAAAAATGAAGCACATTTCGGGGAAAACTCACTAAAACTTATTTAAAGTGTTTAAACAAAGCTTCATTTTTGTTTTATAAAAAAAATTTCTAGCATCAAAATTAAACAAGTTACGCTCAAAATAAAGTTAGTCCCTTTTGGTTTTGGTAAAAAAATCGAGAAAATCACCCCCTAATTAGTATCTTAAATGAACTTAATCGTAACCACTTCACAAGTTTCTTGACTCGTGTATATATTGTTTTTATGATCTGTAAGTTTCATCGGTTCAAAGTCCTTATTATTGAAAGTGCTGTAGTTTAAAGGGGTTGAACGAATCACTGATCACGAATGTATGCAAATTTAGAAACACCAAATCTTGATCAATTTTTGTCTAACAGAAAAACAAAAAATACATGATGTTCAGAAAAGCAAATCTGACTTTTTTTGTTTTTCGAGATTTTTGGTATCTCTAACAATTTTTAAGTTATTTTGAAAAAAAGCATATTTTTCAAAATTTAAATTTTTAAAAATTTTATTTGAAACCAATTTTTTTCAAAAATAAGCATTTTGAATCGATGAAACTTACAGATCATATAAACACAATATAAGTAAAATAATTTGTGGAGCGGCAACGATTAATTTCATTTAAGTTGCTAATTAGGGGGTGGTCTTCCCGATTTTTTTTGCAAAAACAAAAGGGACCAACTTTATCTTGAGCGTAACTTGCTTAAATTTAATGCTAGAAACTTTTCGTTAAAACAGAAATAAAGCTTTTTTTAAATACTTTAACAAAGTTATATTGGGTTTTCCCCAAAAAGTGCTTAATTTTTTGGATATTTTACGTCGAAATATTCTATTTGAAATTTGGTGAATATGAATCTATTTTTCATTGGCTATAACTTTGGTTCTACGAGATCCAGAGACCTAACGCGTACACCATTTTTTTTTACTTTTTTATAGGCTATATTTTTGCTAATAACGTTTTTTTCCACAAAATACTTACTTTTTGAGTTATTTGCGAAAGACCGTCTAAAAATGTGGTTATTTTGTTGAAAAATGAACATATTCACTCGCAAATAACTCGAAAAGTATTGACTTGGCGAAAAAGCTCTATTGAACAAAAGTTACTTAAAATTAGTCAGTTTACCCATTTCCGGACTTATTTTGGACATATATTTTTTCACCCCCAAAATGGGGTGAAAGTCACCCCCAGGGCAAAAGCACACATCGGCACAATATCACTTTTTGTCTTTGACATGTAAGCTATGCGTATGCCAAATTTCATGTTAATCCAAGCGGTTCTTTAAAATTTAGAGCAAAAACCGTGAAAGAATGGACTACAGATTAAACACAAATTTATAATTTTTCTATTTTTAAAAATCCAAAAAACAAATGTTTAATATTTTTCAAAAATCCCACTTATCCTAGGGGTGGTAAGAATAAGTGACCCTGCATCAGAGAAAAGTAATTAAATCACTCTCAAGATCCATGACCACCCCCAAAATTTCTGGATCCGCCACTGACCACCGCCTCGGCCATTGGCCGAAGGCGTTAATTAAACCGATTTCCGTAAAAACACCAGGACCTGATACAATGGTCTCTTAAATTGTGCGGCCACTTGAGAGTATCAAACTAAAGTCAATTCACCTTAAAACCTTCAGGAATAATAGATACAACTTCATATTATTCCACATAGTTTCTCCATCTATTTTCTGATCTTTCTTTCCTTCCTCTTCATTAGATTGATGGGAAGATTATTTTCTTGTTATCTTATGCTAACCTAAGCCTATCCGAAGTACCGAATTCAAAACAATGTGATTCCATATTGTATTGCAGTGTTGTTATAAATATGTAATTAATATGTTTTTTATTTAATGTATTTAAAACAAAAGACACTGCATACATCTTATGGAAAACATAATCTCACTCAAATGAAATAATATTTACATGAATAGATTGGTTTCGAAATTTCAATAATTTCATTTTATTGGGCCAACTCTGAAATCTAAAATCAAAGGGGAATTTACGTGAATCAAAAGAAAAAAAGATTTTGTAATTCGGTACCTACTGTAATTGAGTCAGAGGCTTAAGTGGGTATAATTTGGTCAGTGGTAATTTGGTCTAATAAAGCTCTTTGCAATAGTAACTAGACTAATAGTACTTTGCATGACAGTTTTATGGACGTCAAAAATGTGATTTTGATAAACTTTAATTACAATTTAACGCCGTCATTAATTAAAATACAGAGTTGGCGCAATGATATGAAATGATTTCGAGTAATTTCGAGATCAATCTATTTATGTAAATTTTATCTCATTTGAGTGACATTATATTTTCCATAATATATGTGCGGTGTGCTTTTCTACGTTAATTTTTAGCTGTTTTCCATCATCTAAATATTTTATTGATTCTATTAATCATAGTTACCCTCATCTTAGTACATTATTAAATTCGTTCAAGGGTTGGTACAATACATGTTTCCCTTTATTACCTACTCAAATACGTCGCGCTCGGCTTTCCAATACGCGGTTAACACCAGCTGCAGCGTTTCCCATCAGATTTAATATTACCTCCAAATTACTTCCTTATAAACACCTTACGCCTTGGCGCTAAAAGACACGGCAGCCACCTAATACCCAATGATCCCTAAGCATTTCTCTATAAAGGAATCAGAAACCTATAGAGAGAGGTGAAGACAGGTATATTCAACAATGTATTGAGCGTTTCGTCGAATTATAGGTGGCCATACACGTGATATTTTAAATTCATTAGTCTACACGACTAAACTAACGAAAACAAAAAGGGAAAAATAATAAACATACATATTATACAACATAATATTATATAATTTTACAAGAAAACTACAATATACTGAAACTACTTTTTCGTTCTCAGAAATGATTAAAAAAAAGTCTTTTAAAAGAGTTTTTACGTCTTTCAAAATTGACATACTTAGCCTCAAACCTGTATTAGGCAACAGCATGAGGAATGTTAAAGAAATATTAAATTTTGACTGTTTTGTGTGTGTTTTTTGTGTTATATATTTATTTGTATTGCAGTTGTGGTTGTGTAACGTAAGTTGCGTAACGTAAATTTTTTTGTGTATTGTGAAAGCCCGGGAATACCCCGAGACAATGAACCGCCGTCATTAAAAGAATTGGGACCATTTGGATAGCAAAAGCGCAGAAAAAAATAGATGGAAATATTTAGAGAAGGCCTCTGTTCAACAATGGAAAAATCGGGGCTCATTAATGATGATGTGGCCCAAGTATATTTTCATACTTTCACTTTGTTGAAAAGTGCTCGTTCATTACATGTTTCATGTAGCACTTCTTCATTTGAGGTGTGCCATATCCATGTAATATTATCTAGCAAATCCTTTGGTAGATTCATATTTCAAAGGCTTCCAATTTATCAAAAATGAATAACCATTTTCAATTTCGTTGCAACACAAAACTACAGCCGCATCATTATTCTAGTTCAATCAGAGAGTGCAGCAAGCACCTCTACCGGTTTCGAAACTTATTAGTCTCTCATCAGGAGGCACATATGCTGCTCTCTCTGACCCAACTAGGACAAACCCCGGCATGCAGTCACGGATTGCAACGAACGAAATGGCACGGATGCCCTAGAGGCAACTGCTAGCAAAAAAACTAAGTTTTCAATCTAATAGCACATAAAATAACATCAAAAATGTTATCCTACATCCTACCAGACTGAAAACAATGGGAACCTTCTCTGGTAACACCTCCGAGGCTTCTACAATTTGCAAGCCATAACGGATGCTGAGACTAATGAAGATGAGGGAATTTTACAATTTATAATTCACGTCCCATCTGCTCAGCGCGGTTAAGTTCAAACGAGAATGGTTCCCTTCGTACTCCAATCAGAGTAAACATGTAAATCAAAAATGAATAACCATTTTCAATTTCGTTGCAACACGAAACTACAGCCGCATCATTATTCCAGTTCAATTTTTTGCTTCCAGTTTTTTGCTTCCAATTTACTTACGGTTGATGTTTAAGGGTCTACGTTTCAACTGCATAGAAAGTCGACGAGACGTAGAATTTTGATAAACGTAGTCGAGTTTAGAATTTTATTCGAGAATCAAATAGTAGTCTTTTGATTTTTTGAAAGATTTTCTGGTCTATTCTATCCTCGATCTTATTTATGCATCAGGATTTAGGCTGCTATCGATCCAACATCTCATGAAAGTAGAGGAAAGTCGCCAATTATGGAATACCATTTTGTTTTGGGGATATAAAATAATACTTTTATAGAAATGAAAACAATTTAATGTTATGACACATCAGTCATACATTTTTATGTAGTAATTAAAAGCCTTCTATTAAATATCTTAATTAACAAAAAAACAAAATCCCAAATGGGTAACCAAATATGGAATAGGTACCCATATATGGAATATATGGAATATAGGCATAAACCAACATATCAATAACAAAAATAGACATAAACATCTAAGATCAAATAAATTTAAATAAGAAAATCTTGAAAAATGGAAGAAGTAGCTTAATTCACTTGCCGACATCACAGATCCATGTATGAAACTCTGGACCAGCACAATCATAATGAGCCCACTTACACTTAATCCACTATTACATAATTAGGCACCAACGACTGTCCATATTTGGATTTGTACATTACTTCAAACTAGTATCAACATTTTTTCAAGTCGTAATGTTTTAATTACAGAAGGTCATAAAATATCAAAATAAAGGTACTATTGATATACGCAATAGCATAACAAGTCTGTATTCATGCATAATAACCAATAATACTCGTTGAATATATTTACCTTTGAAATTTTCTGCGAGACGATAAAACAAAACGCGCCTGTCAGACACGTATCGTTCGCGCATCTGACACAGAGGTGTGAATACGATAATAAAGAGAGCGACTGAAATAGAGGATGGTCTTGTAGTGCGCTTCCAACTTATATTTTCGGAGAAATCAAGGAATTCCATATTAGGGCACTATTCCATATTTGGTTACTTTCCTCTACTTAAAATTGTTGACTTGCTCTAAAATGTGCCCGCTTGTTGTGCAAGTTTGAGGTATGTTTTGATTTTTTTATCGAATTGTAACAGAAGAAGTTGGTCCTGTTTATGAGTCGTTACAGAGTCTCTTTAAATAGGAACTCGGAATTTAGATTAAACAGCGGGGGTGATAAAACACATTCTAGTCTTTTCTACCTCTGCAGATGTGGAACTTTAGATCTTAATTCTGGCGTTTTGGTTCCAGTATAAGTTTGTTGTTTTTTATAGTTTTACCACTGAACATATTGTAATGTTATTTCGAAAGGAGCATAACCATACTACATCAATACTTTATAACAATCCATACTATCACGAGCACAAGAGCACAAGAACAACACGAGGTATAAACGATATTTTTATACACCACTCATACCATAGATAGAGCAAATCAGAATCCCCTTAGAACAGACATTCAAATTGTATTATAAGTTCAAACTCATGAAATATACTTAAGAGTGAAACTACGAGTAAAGTAAGAAATGTACTACTAAATGATTTAAAATAGTTTTTTAAAGTCATGGTTGAAAATAATTTGTCGCTATTAACACTAGACGTGAGTTTGAGAAATCTCTTAAGGGGATAGGCGCAAAATCTTACTCCAATGCTATTTAAATGCATTCATTTTTTGGAATCCTGAGAAAACTAAAAAGTATTTTTTTTATTTAAACGCCGAAAGAAAGATTATAGAAAACTATAATGTTTATTTTAATAAGTTACAGGGGTGAAAAAAACAGAAAATTTAGTGTGATTTTTAATTTCAAATATTTCATTTAAAAGAAACTTTTTTTTTATTTTAAGGGACTTTCGATCCTCGGTAATAATGTAATATTTTATTCTGCGTTTAAATTTTTCAAAAATATTTATTAGTTTTCTCAGGGTTCGGAAAAAAATGAATGCATTTAAATAGCATTGGACCAAGATTTTGGGCCTATCCCCTTAACTAATAAAAAAATACATTTTGTACTTACGAAATAGGACTTAAAATGTTTTGGTCTTGACTTACCTAAAACAAAATAGTATATTTAGTTTTTACATCACTAGCATTATATACAATAATACAATCATAAACAAAAACTTCTAATACTCCATATCATATTTGTAAATGTTTGGTTGGAATGGATACATAAACCTATTACATAAAGCACATTTAATACATGCAAATTATACCATACTAAATTTTTATGTGAAATACAGGGTGTAACAAAAATACAGGTCGTAATTTTAATCACATATTCTGGGACCAAAAATAGTTCGATTAAATCTAATTTACCTTAGTATAAATGTGCACATAAAAAAGTTACAGCCCTTTGAAGTTACAAAATAAAAATCGATTTTTTCCAATATATCGAAAATTGTTATAGATTTTTTATTGAAAATGCACATGCGACATTCTTATGACAGGAACATCTTAAAAAAATTATAGTGAAATTTGTCCACCCCATAACAATTTTATGGGGGTATTGTTCCCTTAAACCCCCCAAAGTTTTGTGTACGTGCCAATTAAATTATTATTGCGGTACCATTAGTTAAACACAATATTTTTAAAACTTTTTTATTTCTTAGTACTTTTTCGATAAGCCTGTGTTTATCGAGATATCTTGAATATTTGTCGAATCCACCACATATTTGTATATGGTCAATTGATCAAGTACGATTATAGGAGACCTGTTAATAATCTGAAAATTAATTTATAATTTTTTAGGTATATTTTGAAACATATTAAAGAAGAAGCCATATCTCGATAAAAGGTCGCTTATCGAAAAAATACTAACAGGCAAAAAAGTTTTAAAAACACTGTGCTTAACTAATGGTACCACAATAATAATTTAATTGGAGCGTCCACAAACATTTGGGGGGTTTAAAGGAACAAACCCCCCATAAAATTTTTATGTAAACATACTAAAAAAGAAGGTGCCTCTCGATAAAAACTGGCTTATCGAAAAAATATTTGGAGGCAAAAAAGTTTTAAAAACATTGTGTTTAACTAATCGTACCACAATAATAATTTAATTGGAACGTACATAAAAGATTGGGGAGGTTTAAGGGAACAAAACCCCATAAATTTTTTATGGGGTATACAAATTTCACTGTTATTTTGTTTTAAGATGTTCCTACCATAAGAATGCAACATGTCCATTTTCAATAAAAAATCTCTAATAGTTTTCGATATATTGAAAATAATCGATTTTCATTTTATAAATTCAAAGGGCTATAACTCTTTTTATGTGCACATTTGTACTAAAGTAAGTTGGGTTCAATCGAACTATTTTTGGCCCCAAAATATGTGATTTAATTTATGACCTGCATTTTTGTATATTTGAATCAAAAAGTTACACGTCAAAAAATTAAACATATTTTTGTTCAATTTTTAATAAATTTACTTATTCTTGATATCATGCCGTATTCTCCAGTAGAATAGATCTCAATGATCTTTATGTAAAAAGTTCAAATTTTTATTTTCTCGTATATGTAGGCTGGTACGTAACTATCTCATCCTTAGAGTAATGTTTCTCCTTTATATTGTAATGATCCTTTCCCATCACATCTGCCTCGTAACTGTTTTTATTTCCATTTTTCTTCCTTTTTTGCTCTTCCCATTCTATTTCTTACCAAGGACTTGAACATGAAATGTGTCCACTAATCAATATATTTTCATTTTTAAAACTGAAATCATTAATTTTTTTTCTTGAAGAAAATTCCACAAAATTCGAAATTAATGCATTGAGTATCTATATCTAATTACCAGAATGTGCGTGTATGGTGTATGGCTAGCCATATCGCGAAAACTTCCAAATTGATGAGATTCGTTCTTAAAAATTAATGAGCCACTCTCAGAAGCTCCATGTGAAGAGGCATTAACATTTATTGTGGTATTAAAGCATTTTCGAGTAGCGGTGTGGCGCTTTTTGTTCCGGCCTCGACCGAGCCGCAAAAATTGATTTGTTGTGTTGTAGAATTTCTTTTAAGAAACTTTTATCCTTTATCGGAATTGAACTTCGAATGGTTTTGAAAGAAAAGTTTTTACACACGGGGCATAAATTCATTATCGGTATTGGTTTCTTCTTGGAATTCATTAAACAGTGAAAACACAACAAAATTTATTCTTAAAGTTTCGGGATATATCTCATTTATACTTCACACAGGCATATGCCTTCTATGTACATTTGATTATGTACAAAACATTGAGAGGTAGTAACATTAGTGCGGGGATAACGCGTTCCAAGATTGCGGCTTTAATTTTGAATATTTTGTCGAGATATTTGGCACACATATTTGCAATATATTGTTATGATCTGCTTTCTCTTACTTTTATAATAATTAGTATTTATTTAATTAATTAGTCAATTGTCGCAAATCATACATAACATTTAAGAAAAATCTCAGGGTGCCTTTTTATCATACAAAAAAAAAATAACTAAATTATCTTAGGTTATACTTATCCTTTCTCGTGGTTTCAGTATCTCTTAGTTGATCCTTATCGGGATAAAATAGGAAAAGGAAATAAATAGAAATACCATAAATAAGCACATACAAATATCTTTTATTATCAAAAGCAATACTCTGAAAATTTATCAATTAAATCCTGTGGGCATAACTGTCCCAATGAAACTCTTATCACATAAATTAATTTTAATTTAACAATAATTTATCGGTTTGTTCTTGATAACATTGATAAAACAAACTAAACAAACAAATTTAGGTATTCGCAAAACTATTTATACTTCCTATTAAATTTTTGAAATATTGGAATCTTAGCTCATATGCTTTTACTCAAAAACTTAACTTATAAACATAAAGAAAATTTATCACATAAATTATTGACTGACCTTTTGATTCACACACAATGATGTCTCCTCTTGACCCAAACAGCTCTTCCTTGTTGATTATGTTAGGCTACCCATCAAAGCCCCCTCCGTTCTCAGCATCAATCCAGCAGCATACCAGCAACTAATTCTCCAAAACACGAGCCAGGCCTCTTTTGACCAGTACTCGTTAAAAAAACTCCAAAATTCTCTATTTTCTTTCTCACAATAATATTCTCTCCCTTGGGCTTTACAGAATCAAAGAGGTATTTCTTCTCAATTTGATCTGTTTCTCGTTCCACTTGTCAGCTACACTCTTCACTATCTAACAACCACTGGTACTTGCTTCTGAACCGTTCACGAAATCATCTCCGATGCCGGTCACATAATAATCTCCTCTTCCAAACGATCTGAACATTCAACCTTCTCTCATCCCCATTCCAAATTTTCATTCGAAAAACCCATGCATCCTTCCAAACAAATACTTCTACTCATGATAATTACTTTTCGGGGAATTCTACAAATTTACTTGGGGCTTAATCAAAAAGCCTTAAAATTCCCACTTTCTCTACCTTATTTTTCTAAATATAATAATTACCTGTGGCTTTTGGACTCGCTCGTAACAAAGCAACCGTTTTAAAATTATAATCCCGAAATAAATTGTCTATTCACATAATTTTATTTACTAATGTCTTTAATTCTTCAGGGAAAAACTCATTAAGGATAAACCCAATGCTTAAAAACTAACTTATAATAAATAGTTACAAATCAATATACAGGGTGTATCAAATTTATGTGCCCGCGTTATATTAAAAAAAAATAAAATTTTTATTCTATCTTTGATTGACAAAATGATACACAATAATATGTAGTAAAGAATGGCGGTACAGAACTCAATTTAAGAAATACGTTAGTATGTGGAAATTACTCTATAATTAAATAAAATATTGGAAAAACGAGCCTGTACAGCCATTAAGAAGAACAAAAAAATACACTTTCTTTTTTCTTTAAATAAACTTTTTTATCACATGCCTAGATTTTGTGTCACATTGGAACTATGTACTAAAAATCGATTACCTATAACAAGAAATCCAACTTGACTGACTTGGCAACATTTAGAGCACCTAGGAGTATAATAATTGAAGACATAAGTGGAAGAAGGGGGTATGTTACACACCCCACCTTTTGAGATATGGGCAGTTATTGTTTTTATTCCTCTACTTTTATCATGAAAATTTTATTTGTGTTATTTGGCTTTATTTATATTGCTATAAGCATTCCTTTACATATAATGTTGATAGTTTGTTTTTATTTTTAATATTTTTTCTAAAAATCTAATTTTAGTCTGTATAAGTATCCTTTATCTGAATGGATGAAGGGGGTATGTTGCTTAAAATAATACTCTATAATCAGTTTTACAGAAATTTATGTAATTGAACACAAAATAATCTTCTTCTTCATGTGCCGTGCTCGATTATCGAACGTTAGCTATCAAATTGGCTATAGTAATTTTGTTGATGGCAGTTCGGAAAAGGGATGCAAAGGATCTGTTAAAACATTCTCACAGGATTCTAAGCCATGACAGTCTTCTTCGACCTGGCCCTTCTTCTTCTGTCTACCTTGCCTTGTATTATTGAATGGAGTATATTATACAGAGTCAGTTTTATGTATGGAAACGGCTTGCACGATTTTTTATGGATTTTGGTGAGTAAGGGTTTTCTAATGCGGATGATATTATAGTGGTAATTACATTGTTGTCATATCTTCAGTTTTCTGGAAATCTAATGAACTTTCTTATTTAAAATGGAACACCCTGTATACTTTCTGCGTTTTGAAGTGCTTAAGAAATGCTGATTATTCTTCGTGTTATATTCTCTATACCTAAATGCCATAATTTCGGAGTTACTGCTACAATTATTTAAAAGAAAAATTTTAAACAAATTATCAAAATCAATTTTTTTGGCGCGGGTAGACATTATTTTACGTTCTTTTGATCATTGGAAACAAAAAAGGACTTTTGTAATTTTTCTCGAAAGCTAATCGTTTTCGAGTTATAACAATTTAAACCTGAAAAAAACTAAAAATGTTTCTCATACCTTCTTCTTCCATTAAAGAATCGTATTTTGCATGTTACATACCACCTTCATCTACTAGAATATTCTCTTACTAAGCTTTTTAGAGGTACAGTATAAGTGTCATATGATAATGAAGTTGTTATTATTACACCTTCATTCACTAGGAAACTCACAATTTTAGAAAATGTGACATACCCCCTTTTTCCACTTAGGTCTTTAATTATTGTTTTTGATCTTTGGTATAATGCCACTGTCACTGTCGTATTGCCGACGCACTGTTGAAAGTTCGCAGAAATTTCGAAAAACAAAAATATTGATGACGCGCTAATGTTGCCTCTTAATATGTTAGACATGTTTGGTAATTTATTTTAAACGGTAAGGTTCTGAAACTATCTTTTGGCATGTTTGTTATGTTTATAACATTTAACTTAGGGTACACCTGTATTGAAACCGTATTTCTCCCGATCGGATCCGATGTACTACCAGTGCACTATCGGATCGGGCTTCCCATTCCAGTATAAGCACTACACATTAATACCATGCGGTTGTTTTCAATCCGACGTCGGCCGACGTCAGATCAGGAGAAATACGAATCCAATGTAGGTGCAGCCTTAGACAAGTTAAATATGGGATAATCACAGTTTGGTAGTAATTACAATTATTACATTTTAGAAAAAAAAATCCTTGACGTTTCGATTTCCATTGCTGAAAATTTCTGTATTTTGGTTTGAATAAACTCCACTCTCTCTTATCAGGTTTTCTGTTATGTTTAATTTTGAGATTAAAGTAGGTTTATCGTTATCATATTTAATTTAATACAAACCAAAATTTTAATAACTAAATAATATTTTTCTTTTGTTTGATTAAATGTTTTCTTTTATATATTAAAGTAAATATCTAATAATATTTCTCAGCTAAAGATCATATTTTAGTAGTTCCAGACCTCATCAAATAATACAATATATAATTCAATAAAATTGTGTTTTGACTAGGAAAGTTTTGGGGTAGTTCTGATTTCTTCCATTATATATGTATTTTGGGCTGCTGAATCCGAATATAAGGTTTGCGGACAAAATTTCGTGACAGAACATTGAAAAAATAGCGAAAAAAGCGTAAAATTTCTGCTTTTTCTCGCTTTTTTGCTTAAATCTCGAAATCTATTAACTTTCAGTAAATGGTCTGTTATTAGACTTACAATTCTCTACAAATATCACTATTTATTTCTATTTTCAGACGAACCGTTTGGTCTAAAATGCAAGTTGAAAATTGCCAATTTTTAACGGTCTCGGCAAAACCCACTTTTTACATTCCAAAACTTTATTTTTTATTAGAATGCTGTCATTTGATAAATTTCTCCTAGTTTTCTGCACAAATAATAACTGTTAGTTGATTTGGTATGTCTCTTGTGACAGCTTCCATGAATCCATTCCATCCTAAGGCACATCAAAGAAACATGAAACGTAAATCACATTTCATGGAAATAAAACACTGCTAAACAAATAGAGGTCCGGCCATTTATGAAACTCTCCGAAAATAAAAATGTTTTATGAACATGAATCACACTCGTTTCATTGGTAGGCGGACTTCAAGATTTGTTTACCTAAAAATCCACTAGGAAGAATTTCCTGTAGCTGGCTGTATACCATTAATTACAAGTAAAATTTAATAAAAAATTTTGGTCTTGGTAAAAGGTATATTATTTTAAAAAGCCCTATAGGGCTACAAACATCGAACAGAACGTTTTCGCTCTAAAAAGAGCATCATCAGTGTTGCCTAAAATAAGTATATCCATATTAATTATCAAAATGTTGAACTTAAAGTGATGACCAAGGTAGAATCAAAGTTTGGTTATACTTACAAGAACATGGTGAGCCAACCAAAAAATACGAAGGTCAAAGCCTTTCAAAAATGGACTAAAAGTCACATCAAAATGCTAACATAGCAAATTCCAAAGGATGGATATAATCCCTAAGGATATGGCCCTAGGATAACATATGACTCCCACACGTTGTAAGTGGGTCAAAGGTAACAAATTAGGTGATTATGTTACAAGAGCTGACAGGCAACTAAGATGTGAGATATCAAAAGCGAATCTGTCTGATGTCAAGACAACAATTGTCAATGGAACTTGAAGTATCATGAAAAATTGGTTACACAGCTACTAAATTTATAGTTGTTTATAGTACAAGCAATGATAACAGCTAACATCAGTGTGTTGGAATTATAAAAATAAAGAGTTAGTGAGAATAGATTATCTAGATGTAAAATAGAAGGGGGGAATTTGAGTACCCACAATCATCAATGAAGTGTACGTAAATTGATGAAGAAAGGTAGGCAAAACAACATACAGATAATGTAATGTATGGTTTATGTTTTGAAATTAGATAATTTATATTTGTGAACCAACACAAATGATGGCTGAGAGACTGGCTGAAAAACTAGAGACAAAATAGGGGTCGTGATATCAATCACGATTTTTTTTTTTTTTTATTAAATTTTTTTTTTTTTTTTATTAAATTTTATTTGTTTACCTGTGTTTTATCTTCATGAAACGTGTTTTGTGTTTCATGTTTCTTGTTTTACGTTTCATGTTTCTTTGGTGTGCGGCTTGCCTAAGAGGTCGGGAATGTCTCTGCTTTTCCCTTAGAGCCACAGAAGATCAGGCACAGATGGAGTCACAGTTTCAGTTGGTGTGAACATTTCCTTCGGATCTGTTATCTTGATTTCTGATAAACCTTAAGGTTTTGTCGTTTTAAAATGAATTAGTTGAACAGCTCCCTGACTTCCATAAATCTCAGGCGTGGGTTTCGTTTTTAACCGAGGAATGGATTGGTTAGGAGCTAATGCATGTTTTGGTGCAATACAAGAAATGCAACCTATGACGTGAAAAGTGTGGTCGATTGTATGTACGTTAAAATCAGCGTTATCGTACACCTGCTGTGTAAAGCACGGCAAGTCAATTTTCTGCGTATCGCCTGCGAATGCTGACACTTCCAGACGAACAACTTCTGTATAGGATTAACAAACCCCCAAAGAGGCAACTTTGGGGTTATTACTTTTTGTAGAGAAAGCAGCCAACCCTGCAAGGAATGGTGAGACGAATTGTCTGGGCCTTACTGGCGCTACAAGACTTTGAGTAAGCGCGTTGCTTGTCTGGACGTGTCAGTAATCGCAGGCGATCTGCAGAAAATTGACCAGCCGTGCTTTACACAACAGGTGTAGGTTTATCAGAAATCAAGATAACATATCCGAAGGGAATGTTCACACCAACTGAAACTGTGACTCCATCTGTGCCTGATCTTCTGTTGCTCTAAGGGAAAAGCAGAGACATTCCCGGCCTCTTAGGATGGAATGGATTCATGGAAGCTGTCGCAAGAGACATACCATATTCATATTATGAACCAACATTTATTATTTGTACAGAAAACTAGGAGAAATTTATCAAATGACAGCATTCTAATAAAAAAAGTTTTGGAATGTAAAAAGTGGGTTTTGCCGAGACCGTTAAAAATTGTCAATTTTCAACTTGCACTTTAGACCGAACGGTTCGTCTGAAAAATAAGTAAATAGTGTTGTTTGTAGAGAATTTTAAGTACTTTAATTTCTGTTAACAGACTATTTACTAAAAGTTAATAGTTTTTCGGATTTTAGCAAAAAAGCGAAAAAAAGCAGAAATTTTTCGCTTTTTTCGCGATTTTTTCAATGTTCCGTTAAGAAATTTTGTCCGCAAACCTCATATTCGGATTCAGCAACCCAAAATGCATATATCACGAAAGAAATCAGAACTACCCCAAAACTTTCCCAATAGAGAGCTCGTAGAGTACAAATTGACTGAATTAATATTACTTTTCTTCCATCTTTAATCAATTTCATCATTTCTGTAATGCGCTTTGTAATTTTTCCCAAAAGCCGCAATCGAATCTCCAACTAGCAAATTTATGTCGTATTGAAATATTTTTAAGAAAGTTTTATCTGATCTGTACGTCGAATCGGGGATACATTTAAAAGGAAAGTTTCGCGAAATGCTTCATAAATTCATTTGTGTACGAGTTTCCCGAGCTTCCAAAGAAGCCAATGGGTAGAAAACACGAGGGAAACAATATAGTGAGCGTGTTTCCGATGACGGAATTAAATTTATGAAGAGTCTACTGACTCTATAAAGAAAATTGTATGAAACAAAGAAAGATGTCTTTACCAAAGTATGACATGTATTATTTTATAAGCATTACTGAAAAATATGAAAAAATACGTTTTTAAATATGTTTAAATTATTTATCAAATTTGTCATTTGGGTCAAATTTGCCATACGGGTCCTCAGAAATATTTTCAGTTAAAAATAACTCAACAGGGTTGCTTCATGTCACCAACCCTTTTCAAAATATACGTCAATGCTGCAATTAAAGGATGGATAATGGAATGCCTATAACTCCTATGGGAGTTCGAATTGGAATCAGGCAAATCTACACTTTTTATTTGTGGACGACCAAGTTGTCATTGCTAGAGGTGAGGACGACGCAAACTACATAGGACTGGATCGCGCGTATGAAAAAAAAGTTGATTAAAAGCAAGCTGAAAATTTATTTATAGCTTAAGGGTGTCTAGTCGGACAAACTTTGATATATGGGAACACTGGAACAGGGGAAGTTTTAATTGTGGAACAGGTTAAAAACTTGGAACGGTCAGACCACGAAAACGTCACATGTATTTTGTCCGACAGAACTTACAATTGATTTGTTACCCTTTCACTAAACTCTCATGTAAAAATCAGGCTGATATTTATCACCAAATGGGAATTATAATGAGTGGAACACGTAGAATATGTCAAATGACAGGAATTATGACATTTGATAAATAGCAGTCTGATCTTTGCACGAGAGTTTAATGAAAGGGTAACGAATCAATTGGAAGTTCTGTCGGACAAAATACATGTGACGTTTTCGTGGTCTGACCGTTCCAAATTTTTAACCTGTTCCACAATTAAAACTTCTCCTGTTCCAGTGTTCCCATATATCAGAGTTTGTCCGACTAGACACCCTTAAGCTATTAACAAATTGCTTGCTATTAATCCACTGTTTTTTCATACGCGGGATCCAGACCTAACATGATTACTTCAGAAATACTCAAACTGGGATCTGGAAATTAATTCTACGAAAACTGAGTGTCAAGTATTAAAAATACATATATGTGTATATGTGTATGTATGTATATGTATATGTCTATATGTATAATATGTATATAGAGAAAATGTGGTGAGCAACTTGCAACTTGGACAGTCCATAGCAAGGCAGCTTTCGAATTGAGTAGGGAGCCGCGGAAGACAACAACAAAGAAAAAACTTGCTATGGAAATTTGAGGACCTCGCCGACTTGTTTATTATTCTTATATTATTGTTATTGTTCTAAAATTTTTGTAGATCGTTTTTGAACACACCTATGATGTTGAAAGCTATATTTATAGGTCTGGGTCCAGCATATGAAAAAAAAGTTGATTAATAGCAAGCTGAAAATTTGTTAATAGCTTAAGGGTGTCTAGTCTGACAAATTTTGACATATGGGATCACTGGAACAGAGGAAGTTTTAATTGTGGAACAGGTTAAAAATTTGGAACGTTCAGACCACGAAAACGGCACATGTATTTTGTCCGACAGAACAGACTTAAACTCTCCGAACAGAGATTAAACTCTCATACAAAAATCAGACTGCTATTTATCACCAAATGGGCGTTTTAATGAGTGGAACATGTAGAATATGTCAAATGACAGGAATTATGACAGGTGATAAATAGCAGTCTGATTTTTGCATGAGAGTTTAATCTTTGTTCGGAGAGTTTAAGTCTGTTCTGTCGGACAAAATAAATGTGCCGTTTTCGTGGTCTGACCGTTCCAAATTTTTAACCTGTTCCACAATTAAAACTGCCCTGTTCCAGTGTTCCCATATATCAAAGTTTATCTGACTAGATACCCTTAAGCTATTAACAAATTTTCAGCTTGCTATTAATCAACTTTTTTTTTTCATACGCGGGATCCAGACCTATTAGCTTAACTCAGCCTAGTAACATCTTTTTAATGTTAGTACTTAAATTACATCTTAACTGAACTAACTTTTCTTCGTTATTGATATTTTATGGACTTTATGGTCTTTAAATGTTTATTCTTCTTGATATATTAGTCATATTGTCACTGACTGATTGACATATAGCCCATTCATTAAAAAATAAAAAAACTGAGTACCTTACAATTGAAAAATATGATGCAAAGGATATAAAAACGATGCAGAGGACATTAGAAGAAAACAATGTTACCGATATTTAGGAATTCAGATGAAGATGAAAATGATAATGCAGATATACAAAACAAAGTAGGAAGAGGTAAAGCTATAACAAGAGAGTTACATTCCCTACTATGAAATAAAAGTCAAATATGTGAAAATAGTATACATGCAATGGAAATGATGTTTTGGAAAATAAGTTGCATATCAACACTAATAGACAAAGTGAAATATTACTCTGGTATGATCATATGCAAAGAATGGACGAAACAGAAATACCCCTAAGAACTTAAAAATGGAAACAAAATAGAAGGAGGTAAAGAGGGCGTTCTAGATTACAGTGGAACGAACAGATAAAAACAGCAATGGAAAAAGAGACCTCACTCAAGAAGATTATACGACCAAAACAAATAGTGACTAGGGATGTGGTAAACGGCAAACATAATAATATGCTGTGTAATGTAATACCAAAGTTTGTGATAATGAATTTTTCAGGCTGGAAAATGTCAGTTAGTTTTCGAAAAAGCCTTAATCATATAATATAAGCACGTTTCCAGTCATCAACCAGGTAAATAACAAACTTATTTTTAAATAGATAAACAGATAATACAATTAACTCTCCTCTAGTTGTATCCAGCTAAATAGCTGACGTTTACGCTCTCGAAATTCTCTCTGCTCTGGTAGTAGTTAAACTATTATTCCCCCATCAGAAGATCACCATCTAAATTTCAGGATTTGCATGCCTTCGGCAGTCATTACTCGTCCTTTTTTGAAAACTTGCAGCAGCGGTTTCAGGAGGAATGTGTGTGAAAGAGAAAGCACTATCAGAATCGCGAGCGGTCAACCGCGGAGGCACTTTTGCTACCGCCTTCTTCATTCCCAAAACTTTAGCGCCAAAGGGTTGAGCGTTTAGCATGGTCAAATTATATAACGGCCTTTAAAGGACGTAAATTGTAGAGATTGATGAACTATTCACTTAAAGTTTAGGAAGTTTCTCCTCGAGAAAAAAATTAAAAAGCAGACCCGGAAATGGAAGGCATAATAATATTTTAGAATGAAAATTAAAGAGAACATATGGTATTATAAGAATAAACCTGATCAATTCTGTTAAAACATATAGGCTTGGATCCCGCGTACCAAAAAAAGTTTATTAATTCCATGCTGAAAAGTTGTTAATACAGTATGCGGCAAAATAAACAGTACTGAAATGAATATTGAAATGTTTATGATTATTTATATATCTATATAATATTTATGATATATATCTATATTTATGATATAGCTTTGCAAACATCATTCACGACGACGCACGTTCCCGATAAAACAGATGTTAAAGAGGGAAAATGAGGAAATGTCCACCCTAAAAAGGTCCAAAATTAAAGAAAAAAAAAATGGTTCAAACATAAAAATATATTAGCTCACATGAAACCGAAACCACAGAAAGACAAATTCAACCCAATAAACAATAAACTAGTTAGGAAAATTAAGGGAACTTAATACCCATAAGTTATTATTTATGTCTTTTATGTAATCTGAGTTTATCTTTTTTATGTCTTTTGGTTGGTTTTTCATTAGAAGTTCCCCCCTAAAGGGACCGTTCAAGTATTACGTAAGGGTTGGGGGGGGGGGTCAAAAATCTTCAAAAATTGCGTTACGTAATAGTTAAACGCCCATTACAGTGCGTTACGTGGGGGGAGGGGGAGTCAAAAATCTTTAAAAATCGCGTTACGTAATACTTGAACGCTCCCAAAGCAAATTTCCCCTTCCAAGGGAAATTTCTAGATCCGCCACTGCCTTTGGAACGAAAAAAAATCTTTAATTTTAGTCCTTAATTCCGAAATGGCAAACGGTGACCCCTTCAGCATGACTCTCTGGCAGTGTGACAGCTTATCTTGTCCTGCTGAAACCACTGTTGATTTTAAACTTGTACCATTTTCGTGACCTCTCCGGATGGCGGCCGAAAATAGTACTCCATTATAAAAAAAATTTCTGCAAAACTGAAAACCATCCTGAAGTATCCAACATTAACATGATGTTGACAAACGTAATAACAACGTTCAGAAACCACTCAATACGTTTCGGCACATGACACATACAAATTTGAGGCATACGAATTTCAGTACTGTTTATTTTGCCGCATACCGTAGGTAAACGGACTAACGGTGTCTAGTCGGACAAACTTTGATGTACGGGAACACTGGAAAAGGGAAAGTTTTAATTGTGGAACAGGTTACAGGTTTCGAATGTCAGACTACGAAAACGTCCCATGTATTTTGTCGGACAGAACGTCCATGGCTTTGGTGGCGTTCTGTTTTTAATTGCTCTTTGGTCTTCCTTTTTTTCCGACGTTCGGTCAGTTACTTGTTCATTCTTTTTTGTCTGGAGAGTCTTGTTGCTAACATACTTTTAATGTGACCATACCATGTCAACTGTTTTCTCGATGTCCAAAAAAACCAACATACCTCTAGCTAGATCACACTAGACTGCTCGTTAACATTCCATTGCAAAAAAAACCCGAAAGAAAGTGATTACGTGTAAAAAACTTTTCAGGAAAAACAATATTAAATGGGGCGCCAGTAAATACGACTAGCAGTCACGTATGAAAGCGAAACATGCATGATAACGAAAAAAGAAGTAAATAAATTATTGAAAATAGACGGTTTGGTTTTGATTTAAACCTGTCTCCTGCAATCCTTCGATAGCTATTTCTAGGTCTACCCGTTGTCAAGGAGGCTATGCAAGAAGACAAATCCAAATCAAGACTTCCGGTTTTCTCAGTGTAAAATAAACTATTTATACCGTAGTAAGGTTAGAACGACCTCTAACGGGGAATAAGTGAAATAAATGTCGACACGAATCAAGTTTTCTGTTAACCCAGATATGAAAACATCCAAAGGCGCCGCTAGATATTCCAATATGCTATCTCAGAGAACCCATATGAAACGAGTCTTTTGTACTCTAATACAGAGTATGGTATAAAAGAAAATAGAAGGAAAATAAAAGAGATCTGCATACGCCTAGAAAGTAAACGCCAGTCTGAACGACAAGTACAGAGTTAATACAGGCTGCATGGGACCAATTTTGTTGGACAATCTCTAAAAAACTTCAGGCCTCTCGGATCCTCACTCCCGTAGGACGGCCCACGAATTTACCAAACAAACCTCGACAGTCTCCACCACTTTTTGATCACGAGCCGTATCACCAAAGTCGCTTGAGGTAGGAGAAACAGTTTGCGGTCTGATGTCAGCAGTTTTTAGATTTTCATGTATATTGGACCGATAGCGTTACCATTCACAATAAAAATTTTCGGTGTAGTTCTCTGAAATTAGCGGCTGGGTATACTTAAACCATAAGGAGATAGAAATAATCATGAATAGATAAATTGAAAATTTCCAACAGTATTTAAGGCCATCGGTACATAATTCGCAAATATTTTACGGCTATCCCTACTTTTTCTGTCTTTACACGGCAGATTACGTGTAGTAAAATTCACACTGGTATGGATATGTAAACATTACTAGAATGTCATTCTACTTGAAAATGTCATCATTAACTTAAAGAGATGGCTTTTGAATGTTCTTGGATAACTGTTATTTGTATAATTAACTATGTATTCAGTGATTGTAATAATTTATATGTACAACAAAAACTAATACCCAATCGAGAAAAAAGAAAAGTGTGAAAGTGATTTTTAATAATATATTGTTACTATGGAACGCTTACAATTTTGAAAATCTTTAACAACAAAATACTTGGATCACAGAATCTATTATCCTGATGTATTCTCTGATTGGATCTTCCACAAATAATACATAATAAATAACTTTTTATTAAGTTCACGTCTTAAATCAATTATTTATCAAATGCACTCTACGCTGTGATATCGTACGTAGAGGAGATATTTAAAAATTCGCGAGCGCCAGTAGTGACAAGTCTGTAAACGGTTACTGGAAATTTGACATAAATGTCAAAGTGATTAATTTAAAATTAAAAATAAAAACATTAATTATAAAAAAATATTAGTTGGTCAAAGCTGTGGTATATATTTTTACCTCAAATATACTTACGTTTTAAATACTGAATTTAAGTTTTTTTAATATTCCGTAATATTTAATTATAAATTAATCTATGAATCTTAGCGCCTTCTACACGATAATTGTGAAAGTATCCGAAGTAAGAAATAAATGTTTCATCAATAGAACGTCAAAATGATTAGCAAAATCTTAAAAAAATCGATTATAATTTAATTACTTTTTGCGTTGTAAATATTAAGCGATAACAATTAAATAATAAATTTAAAAATTACCGGTGAAAGTTGCATTACTAATCCGCTAGGAGCGACACCAGCGAAGCTCAGAGCGTATATATCAATATTATTTAATCAACAACTCAAAATATTCCGGATGCCATGTCAAATATTTAAAATTGTCACTGATTGTCACTGTCTGACTGACAATATGCTGATAATATTCTATTCGACTGAGTGCGTTGTAAGACAAAGATAGATTTGGAAAATATTACCACGGACATTGTGTTCATTTTTTTCAAATCCTGAAAAAACCAAAAAATATTTTTGAAAAATTTAAACGCAGAATGAAAAACTAAATTATTACCGAGGGTCGAAAGTCCCTTAGAATATATAAAAAGTTTATTTTGAATCAGATATTTAAAATTAAAAACCACACTAAATTTTCTCTTAGTTTTTCACCCCTGTAACTTATCAAAATAAACATTATAGAAGTTCTCAGGGACTGTCGGCCCTCGCTAATAACGTAATCTGTCATTCTGCGTTTAAATTTTTCAAAAATACTTATTACTTTTCTCAGGAGTCGCAAAAAAATGAATCCCTATTTGAATAGCATTGCAGCCGAAAATACGTACCCACCCCCTTACTATTAATGTCTTCGGTAGGTAATAATTGTACATAATATGTTGAGTATTCTTCTATTTCTCTTACAATTAGTTTTAAATTTATTTTTAATTTGACTGACAACTTGTTTTTGGATATTAGAAACCTTATTTGTCTGTCTAATATAGTTACAGAATTTACTAGAAATACAGGAGTTTTAACAGAAGATTTATTATTCCCTAAACTCTTTAGAGTCTTCTTATGCTGATATATTATCAACATTTTCGTCTATATTTCACTTCTACACTTGTTTGTTTGTAGTATGTACCAACGAGAATTTCTAGATTGTAGATCATCTATCTTGGCATATTCTAAATAATGTAAATCACTAGATAGTAAACTGCAAGCAGCGTAATTTCACCGGACTACTTGTAGCAGCGCCTTCTTCGTACCGAAAACTGTAAACTCCGCCGCCAGAGGGCCATTTATGAAGAAGCGTTGCTCGTAAATTACAGCGTCCCATGATACGCGGCCGTCCCGGAATTATTGTCGGTCGAGGAGCAATTATGTCAGCACGTTTCGGACTGTTTATGTATGAATGTATGCAAAGTATGTAGCGGTCGTCGAACAGGGAGAAGTGTCAGGAAAATGTTTGAAGGCAAGAATTACAGGCAGGCTCGGGTAAAGGGAAATAGTTTTGAGTACACCCGTTTATGTATGAAGATTTTTAAGGTAATGTTCAGTGTTGAGAACAGGCCAGACACGTACTAAGAGGAAAATGAGTAAAAAACTAGAGTTCACAAAATAATACAAAACAAATAAGAAAAATGTAAACGGCAGTAGAAGAAAATTTGTTCAAAAACTAAAGTGGAAAAACTAAAAACAGGAAAATAATCAAAAACTGCATAAGAAAGCCGTGAAATTCGCCTTTCCACCACCAGATGAATACAACAATATTTCAAAATTCTCTACGAGGTTCATAGTAAATACTTAAGTCAATACTTTGACACCATATTAGACAACTGGTCATTATAGTGCAGCCGATATGTGAAATAATTGTGCATTTAATGATAGTATATAATTTGGACCACATATACTACACATATAAAGGTTCAAATTTAGATATGAGGCCATCTCAGATTTTGCCTTTTACAAAAATGGCGGGCATCCAAAATGGCGACTATACATATGTGACTAATAGCACGATAACTTTTGACCGAGACGTCAGATTTCAACCAAATTTCTTATGTATGTTCTTTCTTGATTTATACGACCGAGGTCTTATCGGTTTACCAGAAGTTGTGTTCTTCCTGGTTTATATGTAAAAATATGTTGTTTTCTTTTTCAATTATTTCACCCTGTATGTATTAATTTTTCAAAAAGTTAATACTGCTATTAAAAAGAGCGTAAAATATTTTTTAGGAGATATTTTGAACTTTTTAGTTATGTTAATTACCATTTAATTAATACATAACGTATCTTCACATGTACCTATGTGCGGCAGATTCGGGAAAATATTATAAGAATTATTGTGCATTTAATGGTAGAAGCATATAATTTGGACCACATGTACTACACATATAAAGGTTCAAATTTAGATATGAGGTCATCTCAGTTTTTGTTTCTTTTGTAAAAATGGCGTGCATTCAAAATGGAGACTATACATATGTGACTAATAAACAATAACTTTTGAACGAGACGTCAGATTTCAACGAAATTTGGTATATAGGTACTTTTTTTGATGAATAAGATTGAGGTCTTAACTGAAAGAATCGGTTTACCAGAATTTGTGTTGTTACTGTTTCTTTATGTAAAAATATGTTGTTTCTTTTTCAATTCTTTCACCCTGTATATATAAATTTTTCAAAAAGGTAATACCGCCATTGAAAAAAGAGTGTAAAAATATTTTTTAGGAAATATTTTTAACCGTTTAGCTATGTTCATTACCATTTAATAAATGCATAACGTATGTTCACATGTACCTATGGGCGCCAGTTTCATTTTGAAAGCCCGCCATTTTTGTAAAAGACAAAATCTGAGATGGCCTCATATCTAAATTTGAATCTTTGTATGTGTATGTAGTATGTGTGGTCCAAATTATATGCTTCTACTATTAAATGCACAATAATTATTATATCATTATTTGCACGAATCTGCCGCACATAGGTACCTACATGTGAAGATACGTTATGCATTTATTAAATGGTAATGAATACAACTAAAGAGTTCAAAATATTTCCTAAAAAATATTTTTACGCTCTTTTCAACGCCGGTATTACCTTTTTGAAAAATCAATATATACAGGGTAAAAGAATTGAAAAAATAAACAACATATTTTTACAAAAAAATTAGGAAAAACACAACTTCTGGTAAACCGATTCTTCCGGTTCAAGAGCTCGATCTTAGACATAAAAAAATAGGACCGTTATACCAAATTTGGTTGAAATCGGACTTTTCGTTCAAAAGTTATCATGCTATTAGTCACATATGTATAGTCGCCATTTTGAATGCCCTCTTTTTTGTAAAAGGCAAAATCTGAGATGGCCTCTAATATTAAATAATTCCCATAATATTTGCACGAATCTGCCGCACACTGGTACATGTGAAGATAAGTTATGCATTTATTACATGGTAATTAACATAACTAAAAAGTTCGAAATATTTCGTAAAAAATATTTTTACGCTATTTTCAATGCCAGTATTAGCTTTTTGAAAAATTAATATATACAGGGTGAAAGAATTGAAAATAAGACAACATATTTTTACATAAAAAATCAGGAAAAACACAACTTCTGGTAAACAGATTCTTCCGGCTCAGGAGGTTGATCTTATAAGTCAGAAGTCAGACTTTTCGTTTAAAAGTTATCGAGCTATTAGTCACATATGTATCGTCGCCATTTTGAATGCCCGCCAATTTTGTAAAAGGTAAAATCTGAGATTGCCTCATATCTAATTTTGAACCTCTATATGTGTAGTATATATGTAGTCCAAATTATATGCTTCTATCATTAAATGCACAATTCTTATAATATTTGCACGAATCTGCCGCACTATTACACCTATATAACATTTAATCATACGTTTCTGAAGCTAAAGTTTCAATTTATTGTTACAGAAGAGCGACCTCATTTAAAAAAAAAAGTCGCGGAGCCATCTCTAATCTAGATTTTATCCCTTTATCTGGGTCTAATTGTTCAGTAATTTAACAACCTAAATATTTAAAATTGGATACTCTTTGTATTGGTTGTACATATAGTGGGTGGACAAATTATTAGGGTTACTACACATTGTCCTATTTTTGTATTGTTATACGGCTGTCCCGAAAAGATTGGTCATAAATTATACCACAGATTCTTGGGTCAAAACTAGGTTGATTGAACCTCACTTACCTATATACAATAGTGCACACAAAAAAAGTTACAGCCTTTTGAAGTTACAAAATTAAAATCGATTTTTTTTCATATATCGAAAACTCTTAGAGATTTTTTATTGAAAATGGACATGTGGCACCCTTATGGTAGCAACATCTTAAAAAAATTAAAGTTTAAATTTGTGCACCCCATAACAATTTTATGGGGGTTTTGTTCCCTTAAACCCCCCCAAATTTTTGAGTACGGTCCAATTAAATTATTGTTGTATCACCATTAGTTAAACACAATATTTTTAAAACTTTTTTGCCTCCTAGTACTTTTTCGATAAGCCAATATTTATCGAGATATTTTGAATATTTGTCGAATCCACCACATATTTGTATATGGTTAAGTACGATTGTAGCGACCTGTTAATAATCTGAAAATTTATTTATAATTTACATTTTTAGGTATACAGTGATGAGCGTGCTAACAACCGGCAAAATAGCGCAAAAGATGGAAAACATATTAAATTGTGAGATAAAAAGAAATAAAGCTAGTAGAGTTGTTAAATTTAGCGATAGTAACACATAAATTGACATTATATTGATTGTTTCCCACCTTTATACGTATCAGAGGAGTATGTCAACTAAAACTGTCACTGTGACAGTGGCATTTCTTAAATTCGTCGGATATATCTAAAGGTGGCAAATAATCAATATAATGTCAATCTATCAGTTACTATCGCTAAATTTAACACCTCCACTAAATTCATCTCTTTTTATCTCACAACTTAATATGTTTTCCATCTTTTGCGTTATTTTGCCGGTTATTAGTGCGCTCATCACTGTATTTTGAAAAAGAAGCCACATCTCGATAAAAGGTGACTTATCAAAAAAAGACTAGGAAGCAAAGAGTTTTAAAAATACTGTATTTAACTAATGGTACCATAATAATAGTTTATTTAGAATGTACACAAATATTTGGGGGGTTTAAAGGAACAAAACTCCCTTAAAATTTTTATGTAAACATATTAAAAAAGAAGCCGCATCTCGATAAAAACTGGCTTATCGACAAAATACTAAGAGGCAAAAAACTTTTAAAAACATTGTGTTTACCTAATGGTACCACAATAATGAATTAATTGGAACGTACACAAAAGTTTGGGGGGTTTAAGGGAACAAAACCCCCATACAATTTTTATGGGGTGGAAAAATTTCACTATAATTTTGTTTTAAGATGTTCCTGCCATAATAATGATACATGTCCATTTTCAACAAAAAATCTCTAATAGTTTTCGATATATTGAAAAAAATCGATTTTCATTTTGTAACTTCAAAGGCTGTAACTTTTTTTATAAGCACATTTGTACTAAGGTAAGTTAGGTTCAATCGAACTATTTTTGACCCCAGAATGTGTGGTATAATTTATGACCAATATTTTCGGGACACCCTGTATATCATCATCATCACGTAGCGCTACGGCTTGAGTGGGTCCTGGCTGACTGAACTTTTTTCCAATTTGTTCGGTCTTCTATCAACCTAGGGTTAAATGGAATGTTCATTTTCCGGAGATCTTCTTGACTGTTATCTCTCCATCGCATTCTGGGACGTCTTTTGTTCTCCATTGACGAGTGGTCTTTTGCCTGTAAGAATCTCCTCCCATATCAGTCTTACAAGTATCTCGTTATGAAGTCTGTGCACGTGGCCTGCCCATCTTAGTCGCTGTGATATAATTTCTTATACAATATCGGCGTCATTGTAGAGTGCTTTTAATTCGATATCGGTTCTGATCCTATACTGGTTTGAGGTGAGGTCAGAAAATTTTTCTTTCCGAAGTATTTTTCGTTCAAAACGTCTGAGCTTTTCTTCGCTTTGGTCATGGTCCACGTTTCGCATCCATATGTTAGTACACGTCTGACGATGGCTTTATAGATTTTGATCTCTGAACTTCTTGTAAGATTTTTTGATTTTATAAGCTTATCCAGTGCGAATAGACAACGATTTTCCGATTGGATTCTGTCTTTTATTTCTTGAGTAATATCGTTGTCAGTTGTCAGCTGTGATTACGGCCCCCAGACACTTAAAATGTTGTACTCTTTTGAAATTGAAGTTGTTGACCGTCACATTTTGTCCTACCATGTCTCTTCGTGTCGTTCTATTTATACACATATTTATATTTCGCCTTCTCTTCATTAATCTTCAGCCCTACTTTACTCGTTGCTACTTTCACCTTGTTGAAAAATTTTTAAATACTAAACGGGTTTTATAGAGTTCTACACATTTCCGTTCCGAATAACCACTCCTCTCTATTGTGACAGTCTTCTTCTCTTAAATTTCTTTCCGACATCGCCTTGGAGATGCCCTTTGGCCTTTATCCATGTGGTTGCTGGTTTTCTTCATTTTTCTTTTTCTGTGGGAGGTCACAAAGGTTTTATCACCAGTTGATTGAAGTCCTTATTAAAGAATTGCATCATAACCCAAACTTAAAAAATAACGGAAAAGCTTGTATTCAGATTATGCCATGACGTGTTAAAGCTGTAATTGCAGCAAAGGGTGGCATCACTAAATATTAAATTAAGTGATTTTTTGTAAAAAAAATTAAAGGCACTCGAGGGAGTGTCGACAGAAGTGAAAACTTCTTATAGTAAATAAATTACGAGCTCAATGCTTTTTCCCCATCCAAAAATAAGTGCTATACCTATATCATATACGCGATGCGTATGCACTATGCTATTCACGTATACATACACATAATTTATATACGTACACAATTTATTACAGCGAAGTGATGACGTTCGCAAATTCAATACTTTTTTCCCATCCAAGAAGTCCACAACGTCCCTAAAGAAATTTTCAATTCAAAAATTTATTTCGTCGAAGCGATGAAGTTCCCTAATTTAATATTTTTCCCCATCCAATAAGTGCACAACGTCCCTCAAGAAGTTTTCACTTCAAATATTTATTTTATCGAAGCGATGATGGTCGTGTTGACGGTCGCTAATTTAATAATTTTACCCATCCAAAAAGTGCACAACGTCCCTAAAGAAATTTTCAATTCAAAAATGTATTTCGTCGAAGCGATGACGGTCGCTAATTTAATACTTTTCCCCATCCGAAAAGTGCACAACGTCCCTCAAGCAGTTTTCACTTAAAATATTTATTTCGTCGAAGCTATGATGGTTGCGATGACGGTCGCTAATTTAATACTTTTTCCCATTCAAAAAGTGCACAACTTCCTTAAAGAAATTTTCAATTCAAAAATTTATTTTGTCGAAGCGATGACGGTCGCTAATTTAATACTTTTTCCCCATCCAAAAAGTGCACAACGTCCCTCAAGAATTTTTCACTTCAAATATTTATTTCGTCGAAGAGATGATGGTCGCGATGACGGTCGCTAATTTAATACTTTTCCCATCCAAAAAGTGCACAAAGTCCCTAAAGAAATTTTTACTTCAAAAATTTATTTCGTCGAAGCGATGACGGTCCTAATTCAACACTTTTCCCCCATCCAAAAAATTTCATCGAAGCATGACGTTCGCTAATTTAATACTTTTTTCCATCCAAAAAGTGCACAACGTCAATAAAGAAGTTTTCACTTCAAAAATAAATTTCATCGAAGCGATGACGGTCGCTAATCTAAAGAAGTTTTCACTTCAAATATTCATTTTGTCGAAGAGATGACGGTCGCTAATTTATTGCTTTTTCCCATCCAAAAAGTGCACAACGTCGCTAAACAAGTTTTCACTTCAAAAATTTATTTCGTCGAAGCAATGACGTTCGCTAATTTAATACTTTTTTCCATTCAAAAAGTGAACAACGTCCCTAAAGAAGTTTTCACTTCAAAAATTTATTTCTTCGAAGCGATGACGGTCGCGATGACGGTCGCCAATTTAATACATTTTCCCATTCAAAAAGTGCACAACAAGTCAATAAATATACGTACAAAATTTATTTCGTCGAACAGATTGACGGTCGCGAAATAAATCCTTTTCCCCATTCAAAAATAGGTTTTACATTTATTTTAAATTTAAATACTTTTATACAATTTATGTATACATATACATAATATAGATACGTACACAATTTATTTCGCTGAAGAGATGACGGTCGCGAAATAAATCCTTTTTCCCCATCGTAAAATAGGTTTTACATTTATTTTAAATTTAAATACTTCTATAAAATTTATATATACATACAAATACATAACATATAGCATAAGCGATGACGGTCGCAATGACAGTCGCGATGACGGTCGCGATGACGGTCGCCATGACGTTCGCGATGACGGTCGCGAATTCAGTGCTTTCAATGTTTTCACTTCAAAAAATTTTTGTTAAAAAAAATTAATGATTTAGTAACAAAACTCATTGGTTTTGTGACCTTAGTACCTCACTCTCTTATACAAAAAATAACTGCAAGCCTTAAAGCCAATTACTGGCTAAGAAAATTCAAAAAATTAAAAATTGTTTTACTGTCCCTAATAGTGACCCACTGTAAATAAAATAAATTTAAAATTCGGAATAAATAAGCGTCATCCATTCTCCAGAAACCCATTCTTGTATTTTTCTGAATCAAACTGTCTATTAAGCTCTACAAAGCTCTAGTCTTGATTAAACTTGTAGCAACTTTCTAACGAAAACTGAAACCCTTTCAAGAAATAACTCTACCTACTACTATTTTGACAATTATTATTCAAATGATTTTCACTTCACAACTTTTCAGTAAGTAATAATTGCTAGCGGCGAAAACGTTTTCTTTTAGATGGTGATGAAGACATTTCTATCCGAAAGACAATATCTTACTTTAAAAATATTACTCGCCTTCAAAGAAGAGCGAAACAATGCTGAGTGAAAAACTTAATGAGAATGGAGATGGATGGTTTCTTTTTCTGATAAAAGAAAGTGCGAAAAGAGTGCAAAGACGCTTTGAAAATGTAAAAATGTACCGTTTCGTGTTTGGAGAGAAATATGTTTAAATGAGTCTTTATTGATTTAAGCTATTTCGTTTATTTTCAGAATTTCGAAACAAATTAAAAAAGATATTACAAGACAGTCTGATCTGAACGACAATTGCGGAAGATTCAAAAACTGTGTTTTTTGTTCACTTTCTTTCTTGTTCTCTGCCCATTACTACTGTCTATTCCCAATCTAGAAAGTATTTAAGGAATCAGAAGTGTAACATCTAAATTGTTATTTACCTTAAGTCAAGAAAATTACCAGTAGCCAATTACACCAATTAGAGTGGCCCAAAAAGATAGTGGAACGGTCGAATATTTCCGAAATAAACATCGGATCGAAAAATTGAAAAATACGTGTTCAATATTTTTAAAAATGTATCGAATGACACCAAACACGATCCCCCACTTCACACTCTGAAAGTGGGGGGGGGGGGGGAGAGGGGTTAACTTTAAAATCTTAAATAGTAATCCACATGTAAAATCAAACACTTTTTAATTGGGACATTTTTTCGAATTATGGATAGATGGCGCTATAATCGGAAAAAACGATTTATCTTGATACCCTAGGTAAATTATAGAAACGGTCTAATGTCTCGAGGAATACACTTCCAAATGAAAAACCAAAAAACACATCTTTAATAGTTTTCAAAAATTTATCGAATGACACCAAACACGACCTTCCCCCTCCACATCCTAAAAGTTAGGTGGGGGGTAACTCTAGAATCTTAAATAGAAACCCCCGTTTTTTATTGCAGTTTTGCATTCTTTATAAACGAATAAGTAACAATTATTCAAAACATTTTTTAGAATTGTTGATGGATGGCGCTAATAAATCGCATTTTTCCGATTACATATATCCAAATCTGCAATAAAAAATGGGGGTTCCTATTTAAGATTTTAAAGTTACCCCCACTCCACCTCTCGGGAGTGGAGAGGGGGGTCGTGTTTGGTGTCATTCGATAGGTTTTTGAAAAATATTAAATTCTTTTTTTTTGGTTTTTTATTTGGAAGTGTATTTCTAGAGATATTATACCCCCTCTTTTATTTACCTATGGTATCACGATAAATCGTTTTTTCCGATTATTGCGCCGTCTCTCCATAATTAGAAAAATGCCTTGATTAATAGTTGTTTATATTTATGTAATGAATCCAAATCTGCAATAAAAAATGGGGGTTTCCTTTAAGATTTTAAAGTTAACCCACACCCCACCTCCAGAAGCCAGAGTGGGGGTAGTGTTTAGTGACATTCGATAGATTTTTAAAAAATATTAACCACGGATTTTTCAGTTTTTCGATCCAATGTTCATTTCACGAAATATCCGACCGTTCTGCTGTTGCTATATTTACCTAAACTTTAGCCCACATATGCGTGATACCAAAACGTTAATTTAGATTTAGATAAATATTTATAGTTATTAAGGTACCAAGGATATTATCTATAATACCTGTGGTGCCTTCAACGTTTAATGTCCGACTAAATTATTCTTTATATAAAAAAATTTGAATGAATTTTAGACAAAGCGAAAACGGCGGGTTCGTTGGGAAAAATATTCCCATGAGATTTTTTTGCATAATTACATTCATGAGACATCCCAGAATAAGGTTCAAGAAGTCGCCCACGTGAAAAGTGGGCCAAATTTTTTTTTAACAATTTTTTTTACAAATTAAAAAAATTAATATTTTTGGACCGGGCAATTTTTTTTTAGGTTTTTTGGACCATTCTGGATAAAAGGGTTTATTATAATTTTTTTCTAAAGTTGATCGTTTTCGAGTTATAAGCGATTTAAACTTTAAAAAAACGGAAAATGACGATTTTCAAGGCTTAATAACTCGGTTAAAAGTTATTATTATGAAAGTCAGAAAGTGACTAAATCAAAGTTTAATGCCCCCCCTACAAGATCCCGAAGAAATTTTTGTCATTATTTTATTACTAAGCAGTTATTTTTAAGTAATAATATTGAGCGCCATGCACGTGGTAGCCGACCGTAAATGCTGAGTGCGAGAGAGATGCCACTCCGGCAGTCCAATTGTGCATCTTACTTGCACTCACATTTACGCCAGCCTACCACGTGCATGGCGCTCAATATTATTACTTAAAAATAACAGCTTAGTAATAAAATAATGACAAAAATTTCTTCGGGATCTTGTAGGGGGGCATTAAACTATGATTTAGTCACTTTCTGACTTTCATAATAATAACTTTTAATCGAGTTATTAAGCCTTGAAAATCGCCATTTTTCGTTTTTTTCAATTTCAAATTACTTATAACTGGAAAACGATCAACTTTAGAGATAAATTATAGGAGACCTTTTTTATCCAGAATGGTCCAAAAAACCTACGAAAAAATTGTCCGGGCCAAAAATATTGATTTTGCAATTTGATTAAAAAAAAAATTGTTAAAAAAATTTGGCCCATTTTTCACGTGGCGACTTCTTGAACCTTATTCTGGGATGTCTCACGAATGTAATTATGCATAAAAAATCTCATGGGAATATTTTTCCCAACGAACTCGCCGTTTTCGCCTTGTCTATTTTGAATTAATTAGTTTTCAGATAAGTACTGTTATATTTCTATTTGATATGAAAATTAAATTTTGATAATTATAAACAAAATTCAATTTAATATAAAATATTTTCAATTTTCTCAACCACGGGCATATAAATTTAAAACAACCTGTATACAACAAATTGTTATATTTAATTTTAAGAAGTGATTAGAATAAGCGTACGAAACTCGGAACAATGTGCTTAGATAAACAAAGTGAATGACGCGTACCATTATCGTTCTTCTCGGAAGGTCGATCATTAGCCTATGCTAAATAAGACTCAAGTGAAATCGATAATAAGCCATTATCGTTGTTCGCGGAAGGATCGGTCATTAGCCGATGCTAAATAAGACTAAGTGGAAATAGAGAATAGGTCATTAAAATTTGTATATAGTAGAAAGTAATTTTAGAATGGGAATTAACTATTTTCTTTGAAATCCATTAAGCATATTTAGAAAGTTTAAAAATTGGTTTTGAGGAATACTGCGAATGAGAGTTGGTGGTGGAAGTTTGATTTGTGAATCTGGAAGGGATATTTAGAAAGTAGGGGAATGAATGACAAATAGAGGGCAGAATGTTTTGAGCTGTGGAGAAGTGAAGTCGAGTAGTAGACGGTAGTGTACGGAGAGTGAGAAAGCCGGTAGTTCCGTGAGTGTGGAGTATCTATCGTGGAACGAGAAGTAGGCCAGGTCGAGAGTAAAAGAACCTCCTTGAGCCAAGAGTGTCCCGGTAGCTGATAGCAGTTTCGAAAAAGGTAGAACACAGCATCACGACCGAAGCAGGAACGAGAGCTATTCGAGCTAGTTTTTCAAAGGAGTACATTACTGGAAGCCAGGACGAGGTTTGATCGCAGCCAAGGATAGCAGGAACGGGTTTTGTGTGAGGACATTTTCAGTTCACCAGGAAAAGGTAAGTCTCATTTGTTTGGACATGAATGTATGGGTTTTTCGTATTAAATTCCACATAAAAAATTGAATAACATAATCAATTATATCAGAAAAGCTTCATCAAACTTGAATAGAGTTGTTCCTAATAACTCCTAATAGTTAAATGTTAATAAAAACTTTCAATTGAAAACCAAAAGGAAATAAGATTCCCATTTGTAAATGTTATGTTTAAGAATAATAAGAAATAGCAAATATTAAGCATTGATTGCCTTTTAAATAAAATAAAAAATATTTTGATTATAATTGTAACCCATATGTGTATTTTTTTTACTCTTTTCTTTTCTATCCCGATTAGGAACCATTAAGAAATATTTAGAAGCCACGGAAGTAAATAATTAATTTATAATTCGCCCTGAGATTGAAAACATATTGATATGTGATCTGGTTAATTAATTAGATTAGTATTAATACATTGATTAAATTAAGTAACATATAAGAATATTATCTCATATCAAAAATCAAGATCACAACAACTGTCGTCCAACGTGGAGGGCATTGTAAAGTATTTCTAGTGGCAAATTTGAAGGATAGAAAGAGTAAAGCCGGTATTTGAAAATTTATATGCCTGTGGTAAAAAGTGAGATACTTACATTTGATAACATAAAATTTTAGATCTCTTTAGGTACAAATTTTACATAACTGATTTAATATTTTATTTTTACGATATTACATTTGATATATTTATTGACAATTTATAATATTTGGGTGAGAAAAAGTCGTCTTGGTAACATACTAGTAAAATTTCATATTTGGCGGGGACAGTACTTCTTGAAAACAAATGTCTGTGACAAGAAGCCAAAGCAAAGACAACAAAAAACAAAAAGAACATTCAAATCAAGAGAATAATTCAGACCAAGAAGACATTTTAGACACGACAATCATGGCATCAGAACAGCAAGAATTATCAGGAATAGATAAAATATTACAAATGATGCAACTCCAGTCACAAAGAATGGAACAAAAACTGGATGAAAATCAACGTGAAACGAAACAAGCCATGGAAGAAACATCAAAGAAAATGGATGAATCACAACAAAAAATGGATCAGAAAATGGATGAAACACAACAAAAAATGGATGAAACACAACAAAAATTGGATCAAAAAATGGATGAAACACAACAAAAAATGAAACAAGCAATAGAAGAGAACAACAAGAAAATGGAGGAACGCATAGGAAAGTATGAAAAGGAAGTAAAAGGATGTTTGACAACAATGAAAAACGAGATGAAAGAACAAGAAATGAAAATTCAAAATAAAATAAAGGAGATAACGAACTGCCAGAAAAAGGAAATAGAAAATTTGGAAAACAAGTTTGAAAACGCTATTCAAGCAATCAGAGAAGAAATGGAAAGAAAGATTGCGGAAATCAATATTCAACAAAATGGAGGAGAAAGAAGAGAAATGGTTATACATAGCACAGATGACGTGAAGATAAGGTTTGGCGGGGATGTAAGAAGATTACACCCAGTGCCGTTCATAAATAGCCTGAAAAAGAAAATACAGCACATCGGAAATTTCGAAACAGCAAAAGAAACTATCAGAAACCATCTCAAAAATGAAGCAAGCCTATGGTTCGATTGCAAAGAAGAAGAATTTGACAGTTGGCAAGAATTTGAACAAAAATTTTTGAATTATTTCTGGGGAAAAGTCCAACAATTGGAAATTAACAAGGAATTGCAAAATGGGAAATACAATGATAGGATGGGTATATCAGAAAGGACATATGCATTACAAATTTACTATAACGCAAAACATTTACAATATAATTACTCATCGGAACAATTAGTCGAACTGATTGCAAGACATTTCGAAGAAACGCTGGAAGACCATATCACATTGCAAAACTACAAAGACATAGATAGTTTATGCCAATTCCTACAAATAAGAGAATTGCGTTTAAGAGAAAGAAAATCAAGAAGGTCGCGAGAAGATTACAGGCCCCGAGAAACACAGGAGTACAGAGATAGAAATGAAAATAGGAGGGACGATACAAGACGAGATTTTAATCCCAGAAGGGAAAACGAAAATAGAGACAACGGAAGAGGAAATTATGAACAAAGAAATAGGCAATGGAATGAGGACAGAAATCGAGAATACCAGAACAGAAACACCACACGCTCAAATCAAGAAAACAGAAATAATGGTAGACAAAATGAACAGGGATATCGAGAAAACCGAAACAGATCCGACAGACCAAGAGAAAATAGAAGAGAAGTAAATAATACCCAGACAGATGAATATGACGGAGAGAGACATTATGACGAAAATATAAACAACGATGAGCAACCGGCGTTTTTTCACGACGGCGCTCACTAAAAACCAAAAATCAAACAGGAATTTTTTGTAACCCCAAGGAGTTTATTAAATTGGCAAGAAACAACGAAAAGAAAAATGGAGTTAATTTAAAATTTGTGGATGGATTTATCAACGAGAAACCAATTAAAATTATGATAGACACTGGATCTGAAATAACATTGGTCAACAGAAAACTAATAGAAGAAGTTAACTTAACAAATTTAATTTACAAAATACCTAGGGTAAATTTAGTGGGCGCAAACAAACGGACATTGGCAACTATAAATGAAGGCATACGAGTAATGGTACGACTGGGTAAGAAGATGTATGCACTACAATGTGTAATAATGCCAAACATGTCACATGACATGATAGTAGGAGTTGACGAATTGGCAGAAAAACATGTAGTGATAGATTTTAAAAATAATACGATGAATCTAACAGAAGAAAAAGAAGAAGAACAGGACAAGGAACAGGAGAAACAAAATACGGACGAATCAGGTAAAGAACAAACAGTGGAAATGAATTTGGCAACGAAGCAAGGACAAAGAAGAAAAGGGAGAAAAAGTCAGAAAAAGACAAAAGAAAATGAATCCTGTGGCTCCTCAAAAGAAGAGTTGAGCCCAGAAGAAGAAAATTTGAGAGTATCAGAAACAAAGGAAACCTGGGATTCCTCAAAAGAAGAGACGAGCTCAGGAGAAGAAGAAATAAAGCAAAAAAATGAAAGCGAAAAAGATATGATCGAAACAGTGGCATTTGAAGAGGAGGCATATGAAAACGTGGATGCAGAATACACGGTAAAAGTATGTGAAAAATCTGAGGAAAAAGACAGAAGATTAATATGGGAAAAAGGGAAAGACAACATAATAGCCGACACTCTAACACAGGATGAGGACACTGAAAATAAGGAAACAATTACTCTACAGGTGGGACTAATTAGAGTAATACAAGAAGAAGGGGTATAAGACGTAGATTAAAGTAAGGAAATATACAGGGAGTTGGTTTTGCCTCGAGAAAATTTATTTAAAAATGCAGATAAATTTTATCGAATACAAGGCGGGGATTTGTTATATTTCTATTTGATATGAAAATTAAATTTTGATAATTATAAACAAAATTCAATTTAATATAAAATATTTTCAATTTTCTCAACCACGGGCATATAAATTTAAAACAACCTGTATACAACAAATTGTTATATTTAATTTTAAGAAGTGATTAGAATAAGCGTACGAAACTCGGAACAATGTGCTTAGATAAACAAAGTGAATGACGCGTACCATTATCGTTCTTCTCGGAAGGTCGATCATTAGCCTATGCTAAATAAGACTCAAGTGAAATCGATAATAAGCCATTATCGTTGTTCGCGGAAGGATCGGTCATTAGCCGATGCTAAATAAGACTAAGTGGAAATAGAGAATAGGTCATTAAAATTTGTATATAGTAGAAAGTAATTTTAGAATGGGAATTAACTATTTTCTTTGAAATCCATTAAGCATATTTAGAAAGTTTAAAAATTGGTTTTGAGGAATACTGCGAATGAGAGTTGGTGGTGGAAGTTTGATTTGTGAATCTGGAAGGGATATTTAGAAAGTAGGGGAATGAATGACAAATAGAGGGCAGAATGTTTTGAGCTGTGGAGAAGTGAAGTCGAGTAGTAGACGGTAGTGTACGGAGAGTGAGAAAGCCGGTAGTTCCGTGAGTGTGGAGTATCTATCGTGGAACGAGAAGTAGGCCAGGTCGAGAGTAAAAGAACCTCCTTGAGCCAAGAGTGTCCTGGTAGATGATAGCAGTTTCGAAAAAGGTAGAACACAGCATCACGACCGAAGCAGGAACGAGAGCTATTCGAGCTAGTTTTTCAAAGGAGTACATTACTGGAAGCCAGGACGAGGTTTGATCGCAGCCAAGGATAGCAGGAACGGGTTTTGTGTGAGGATATTTTCAGTTCACCAGGAAAAGGTCAGTCTCATTTGTTTGGACATGAATGTATGGGTTTTTCGTATTAAATTCCACATAAAAATTGAATAACATAATCAATTATATCAGAAAAGCTTCATCAAACTTGAATAGAGTTGTTCCTAATAACTCCTAATAGTTAAATGTTAATAAAAACTTTCAATTGAAAACCAAAAGGAAATAAGATTCCCATTTGTAAATGTTATGTTTAAGAATAATAAGAAATAGCAAATATTAAGCATTGATTGCCTTTTAAATAAAATAAAAAATATTTTGATTATAATTGTAACCCATATGTGTATTTTTTTTACTCTTTTCTTTTCTATCCCGATTAGGAACCATTAAGAAATATTTAGAAGCCACGGAAGTAAATAATTAATTTATAATTCGCCCTGAGATTGAAAACATATTGATATGTGATCTGGTTAATTAATTAGATTAGTATTAATACATTGATTAAATTAAGTAACATATAAGAATATTATCTCATATCAATAATCAAGATCACATCAGTACATTTACCAGCAATAGTTGTAACGTAATTGTAGTAACCATAGTTTTACTTAGGTTTTTATTTGTCAACTTCACAGTATTTAATTAGTTATTTAAATTTAATGCCCTAGGGCAATATATCATACTTACCTGACTTCGAAATCACGTCATTATTTGTCAAATAATATACCAGTCGGACATTAAATATATAAATGTTTAGACGCTCACGACACGATAATGCTTCCCTACAGATAGATTAACAAAATAATAAGAGAGTTACTCACTTTACATATCTGCGATGACAGACCAATTAGACCCAAGTACAGAGGTCAATAAATGCAGAGTAAAACCAGTCGTACAACATTTCCAAAAATAAAATAATTTTTCTGTAACCACAGCTGAAACCTAAAATTACGTCAAAGAACGATTAAATGCTATATTTTTGGTCTCTTTCGTAACTAGTTATTAATACTCTCCACCTTGCATCTCCGCCGTATATCTGTACATCTAGCTCTTTCCCATGGTGCCTTACCATCGATTTTACGAAGGGTTTTCTTCTCTGCTGTTTCTAGCATTCTTTTTGTCCTCTCTGTGTCAGGTAGTGTTTCTGAAGAGTATGTTAATATTGGTCTGATGACTATGTAAATTCTGCCTTTCATTTTTTTTCCTATATTTTTATTACGTCATATTGATTCATTCAGGCAACCTGGGGCTCTGTTTGCTCTCTTGATATTCCACTTGTGTTTTGAGCCTTCCATAGCTAGATAGTGTGATGCCTAGATATTTAAACTCCGTCACTTGCTCTTGCTCAGTGACTCCGGAGTCACTTCCTCAGTGACTTCGTCACTGGCAATTTACATGTTATTGGATTTGTCTTTTTTCGGGAAATTAACATGTTAAGTTTTCTGGCGGTTATGTTAAATTGGTGCAGCATACGTTGTAAATCATCATCACTTTGAGAGATTAGTATTGCATCGTCTGCATAGCAGATTATTTTAAGTTGTTTTTCTTCCATTTGGTATCCTTTTTTAGTTTTTCTTCTTCTTGATGTGCCTATCCGTGACGAATGTTGGCGATCATCATGGCAATCTTCACCTTATTTGCAGCAACGCGGAAAAACTGCACAGATGTTGTGTTGAACCAGGTTTTGAGGTTTTTTAACCAGGATGTTCTTCTTCTTCCTGGACCTCGCTTTCCAAATATTTTTCCTTGCAGGATGGCTTGTAGGAGGGCATATCTGGATTCATTTCGCATAATGTGTCCAAAGTATTCCAACTTTCGAGATTTGATGGTGGTTAGTATTTCTCGGTTCTTCCCCATTCTTCTAAGAACCTCCTCATTTGTGACCCTATCAATCCATGGGATTTTAAGAATTCTCCGATATAGCCACATCTCAAATGCTTCCAACTTTCGGCACATATCCTCGTTCAAGGTCCATGATTCAACACCATAAAAAAGGACAGAGAAGACGTAACATCTCAGCATTCTTACTTTTACACCAAGAGAAAGGTTGTGGCTCTTGAAAAACGCCCCCATACGGTTGAAGATTGATCTAGCTTTTCCGACGCGCGGTCTTATTTCTTGGTTATTGGTCCATTCTTCATTTATTATGGGCCGAGGTAGTTGTAGTGCCTCACTCTTTCTACAGGGGTGTGGTTGATATAGAGTTGACCTTCTGTTATCTTTTTCTTGCTGACGATCATAAGCTTTGTTTTCCTTACGTTTATATTGAGTCCATATTGCTGACTGTAATACGTGATTTTGTCCATGAGTACTTGTAGGTCTTCTATGTTGTCCGCAAATACTATGGTGTCATCTGCATACCTGATATTATTTAGCCGGTACCCGTTTAGTAGAATACCTTTTTCAGTTTCGTGCAAAGCTTCGATAAATATTCTTTCAGAGTAAAGATTGAAAATTAGGGGGGACAAAATGCAGCCTTGCCTCACTCCACGCATGATTTTGACATATTCGGTGAGTTCACCGTCAACTCTGAGGTTTGCAGTCTGATTCCAGTAAAGGTTTCTAATTATTTTCAGATCTTGGTTGTTAATTCCTGCTTCTTTTAGTATTTGCATCATCTTGGCGTGTTGTACTCGATCAAACGCCTTCTCGTAATCAACCAGACATGCGTATACGTCGCAGTTTACGTCTCTGCATCTTTGGAATAAGACTTGTATTGAAAACAAAGCCTCTCTCGTACCAACAGCATTTATGAACCCGAACTGGTTGGGCGAAATTTGACTTTCACATAGCTTAAATTCTCGTATGGATTACCTTTAGGAACAATTTTAGGAGATGACTCATCAGGCTTATCGTACGGTATTCTTCGCACTTTTTGGCTCCTGGTTTTTTTGGAAGTGCAATAAACTCAGACTTCAGCCATTCTGTTGGTATTTGTCCAGAGTTGTATATGTTGTTGAATATCTTTGTGATTATTGCTATTGATTCGTTGTCCATCAGTTTGAGTAGTTCTGCTTGTATATTATCGGGACCTGCTGCTTTGCCATCCTTTAGCTATGTTATGGCAGAATAAACTTCCTGCTGTAATATTCTTGGTCCATCATTTACCTCTTCTTCTAGCTCAAAGGTGTTATCTCTTTGGTCTTCAAACAGTTTTTCTAGATAATCTTTCCACGTTCTAATTTTACTCTGTTTATCTAAGATGATGTTTCCGTCAGAATCAGTTAGATTTCCTCCCTGTCTCCGTCTTAGTCCACCTGTGAGTTCTTTAACTTTCTTATGTACATTATGACTATCGTACTTTGATTGTAGAATCTCAATTTCTTGGCATCTCTCCATTGCTTGTTTTTCTTTCGCTTCTCTAATTTTCCTTCTTATTGATATATTGATTGTTTTGTATGTGTCGGGGTCATTTTTGGCATTTCTTTTTTCGTCCATTAGTTTCAGGATCTCATCTGTCATTCATGATTTCTTCTTGGTTAATTTATCTGCCTTTAAGTGTCTATCCTTTACATTTTGAACTATTTCGGTCATCTGTTTGATCATTTGTTCTTCGTTCGATGCGTCTCTAATTGCAGTCACTTGCTCGTTTAACGTGGCTTGGACCCTCATTTTCGTGTCAGGGTCTGTTAGCATACGTAGGTCGTATGATTGTGATTTCTTTTTCTGCACTATTTTGAGTTTGACGCGAAATACTCCCGCCAGTGGAACGTGGTCCGCCTCTAAGTCTGCTCCAGGATAAGTCTTGACAGATGTAAAGCTGTTTCGGAATCTTTAGTTAGTGAATATTTTTAGTTGTTACTTTTTTTAAACCAGTGTTAACCTATGGAGCTGAAGTCTGGCAATTAACCAACAAGTACAAAGATAAATTACTAGCCATTGAGATGGATTTTCGAAGAAGGTCAGCATGAAGATCTAGACTAGAACACATAAGAAACGACGACATTAGACAACAAATGGAAATAGAAAGAACAATCACAGATGACAGATGACATCGAAAGACAACATCTAGTTTGGTACGGACACGTAAGACGAATGGGCGAAAGGAGAATCGCCAAAAAAGTGTTAGAATAGACCCCCACAGAAAAACGAAAACGAGGAAGACCAGAAACTACATGGATAAAGGACATCTCCAAGGCGATGTCTGAAAGAGATCTAAGAGAGGAAGACTGCCACAATAGAAAGGAGTGGCAATTAGGAACGGAAAGGCGTAGAACGTTATAAAACCGATATAATAAATATATCTACGTTTTTTATTATTTCATCCATGATCAGGTTGAACAATAAAGGACTCAAGGAATCCCATGTCTTATCCCATTGCACGCTTCATTTGGGTCAGTTATTTCATCTTCTACTTTTACTTTTATTGTGTTGTTCTGATAGATGTTTTCGATCGTTTTAATTATTCCTAGAGGTACATACCTCTCTCGAGTATAACAAATGGATAACGTATTTTAATTTGATCCTGTAAAATGCTTTCTTAAGGTCCACGAAACATAAATATGCCGGTTTGTTGTATTCTAACGATTTCTCTTGAACTTGCCTCATTATAATTATAGCGTCAGTGCATGATCTTTCCGACCTAGAACCTTGTTATTCTTCTGCTAATGTAATAATTCCATTCAGTTTGTTTGTTATCACTTTGGTTGTTAATTTTAATGTTGTGTTTAATAAGTTAATTCCTCTGTAATTCTCCGGGTCCGATGCTGGATCTCCATTCTTGTGGTATTCTGTTTTGGTGTATTATTTTTTGTATTAGTTTTAATAGTTCTTTAGTCAGATCTTGTCCTCCGTACTTTAGGAGTTCGTTCGGTATTCTGTCCTCTCCCGGATATTTTCTATTTTTTAATTTTCCTTATGCTTCCTTTACCTCTCCTTCCTCGATGTTTATTTCTTCGTTTATCGTAACTTCAACACCTGAAGTTCCACACCTGTGGTTCATTTTCGTCGGCAAATGAACTTTAGCAAATAGAGATCGGAAATAGGCTGCCCAGTTGGAATACTTATGGTACATTATGAGAGGTGAAAAATATGACCAAGGACCATGATTAAGGAATATAATGCAGAGCAAAATAAAAGGCAGAAGAAGCGTAGGAAGACGCAAAATCGCGTGGCTACGCAATCTCCGTGCAGTTCAAATAATTTATTGAGGCGCGTAACCAACAAAACTATAATTGCCAAAATGATTTCCAATCTCCCATAGTCGCGAAACTTGAAAAAGTAGAAGAACATCCACAGACAACAGACAACTTGTACAAATGTATTTACAAGATTGTGTCAAGGACCTGGTGCTGATAGCGAGATCAAAGAAAAAAATAATTAAAGGATCTAATCCGTAGGATATAAAATGTTGCAAAAAAGAGGACCAATCTATAAAAAGTGAACTTTCTTAAATCTCAGCAGTTATGGATCAGTACACATATTTAGACAAACCATATAGACCGGCCAGTAACGTCGCCCCCGCTAGCGAAATTATTCCGATTCGATTTTTTTTGCACAAACTTACTCAAATAGAGGTCCTTATAACATATCCACAGGTTGCCAGGAGGTGCCGTGGTCAAAAAATTGTTTAAACAATTTTTTTAAACAAATTCAGAAAAATATTTTTTTCATTTCGAACAATATTTTTTTTTAGATAACTTGGCTCATTCTGGGCAAAAAAGGTCTCTTGTCATTTTTCTCTAAAATTGATTGTTGTCGAGTTATATGCGATTATAAATTTGAAAAATGCGAAAATGGCCATTTTCAAGGCTTAATAACTCGATTAAAAATTATTATTATGAAATTAAAAAAGTGACCAAATCAAGTTTCAAACCTCTTCTTCAAAGTCCTGAAGAGATTTTTGTCATTATTTTATTGCAAAGCTGCTATTTTTAATTATTAACAATTAGCGCTATAGTCCAACTATATCGTCGCCCACGTTAGCGAAACATTTTTTTGCACAAACTTACTCAAAAAGAGGTCCTTATAACACATCCACAGGGTGCCGGTCGGTGCCGTGATCGAAAATTTGTTTAAACATTTTTTTTTAAACAAAAATAATCTTTTCATAGCGAACGATTTGTTAGATAATTTTCGTTATTCTGAGCATCTGTGATTTTTCTCTAAAATTGATTGTTGTCGAGTTATATGGCCATTTTCGCATTTTTTAAATTTTAAATCGCATATAACTCGACAACAATCAATTTTAGAAAAAAAATCAAAAGATACTTTTTTTGCTCAGAATGTTCCAAATTATCTAAAAAAATTGTTCGAAGGTTAAAAATTATTTTTGTGAATTTGTTTAAAAAAAATTGTTTAAACAATTTTCGACCACGGCACTGCCCGGCAACATGTGGATATGTTATAAAGACCTCTTTTTGAGTAAGTTTGTGCAAAAAAATCGAATCGGAATTATTTCACTAACGGGGGCGACGATATATCCTGGACTATAGCGCTAATTGTTAATAATTAAAAATAACAGCTTTGTAATAAAATAATTACAAAAGTCTCTTCAGGACCTTGAAGACGGGATTTGAAACTTCATTTGGTAACTTTTTGAATTTCATAATAATAATTTTTAATCGAGTTATTAAGGCTTGAAAATAGCCATTTTCGAATTTTTCAAAATTTTAATCGCATCTAACTCGACAACAATCAATTTTAGAAAAAAATGACAAGAGACTTTTTTACTAAGAATGACCCAAATTATCTAAAAAAAATTGTTTGAAATAAAAAAATTATTTTTGTGAATTTGTTTAAAAAAAATTGTTGAAACAATTTTTCGACCACGGCACCGCCCGGCACCCTGTGGATATGTTATAAGGACCTCTTTTTGAGTAAGTTTGTGCAAACAAAACGAATCGGAATAATTTCGCTAGCGGGGGCGACGATACTGTCCGGTCTAATAAGGTAAGAGTGAGGTAAGAGTATTATCGGAATAAAACTGTTTTATAACTCAAATAATTGTTATATCGTCAGTCCCACTCGACACAAACTGCACGTTTCATTTACCACGTGCCCGTGCCCGTAAGTTTTTTTCACGAGGGTTGGACCCGGCTAACAGAAGCACTTCGTTTTATTGTTCGCCGAAGAGCAAATGTCATTGTTAGGCAGTTGTTTATGGGCGTTTGGGTGAAACACTGGTCCTATTCTAGAGTTAAAAGGTGCGAACCGTTTTTGTTTTTTATTGGCTCAAATGCCACTGCAACTTTTTTCGACTCGAGGCGTAATGCGGGATAATTGCGTTTATATGACGTATATTTGTTTTTAGTCTGAGGAAATTAAATCTTTGGGCTGTAAAAATAGTCCAGATGGTATCTAGCACTTAAAAATATTAACTAGGGGGAGACAAACCTTATATGATAGGCCTTAACATATAAATGAAATAGTTTGTCTTCTTTATATTAAATGATTCCTTTAATTCTTTAATGCTTGCATTTTAAGTCTGCACATCGCCGGTCCGGAAGAAGAATGATGTACCTAACTGCAAATTTTGTGAATTCCTGTTTATTGCGTAATTAACTTCTAAAATACTGTGTACAAATGATACACAACCCCACAACCGACAGAACTGTAACTATGTGCTGAGCCATTACAGGGTAGTTGCGTCGTTATTAAAATACGCACTATTGTAGACCTTGTTTTAGATGAATAATGACGCAACTGTAAATAAGGTTAAAAATGTGGGGACTAAATTAAGATAATGAAATTCGGAGCAATAGGGATAAAAGTTAAAACCATCATTGTAAGAATAAACGCCATACCGATGCTCCGGACAGTTACTCTTTATTTAATCACTATTTGAAATGTTTCAAAATGTTTAGATGAAGAATGACGCAACTGTAAAAACGGTTGAAAATGGGAGGATTAAATTAAAATAATGAAATTTGAACAAATAGGGATAAAAATAAAAGCCATCATTGTAAGAATAAACGCCATACCGATGCACCTGGACGATTACTTCTCATTTAATCCCTATTTTAAATATTTAAAAACGTTTTTTTTGCTCTCCTGAGAAGCTTGTTGCAGTTACGTCATTCTTATTCCGGACCGGCGGCATTATTTTTTGCCCGAATGTCGATTACTTTTCCGACTAATCCAGTTGAACTTGAATACAATGAAAATATTTATACTTGTTGGGATTTTCGTACAAGTGCTGCAAGAACAAGAGGAAGGCATATTAGTCAATAGAATGCACATAAATAACGTTACATATGGTGATGAGGCAGTGCACAGTCAGTGCAAAACCTTATGGTAAAAATATAAATCTGGCGATTGAAGTAAATTACGTTAGGGTAATACTAGACTCAAGGCTTATTTGGAATTAGGAGATACACACACCCAAACTTATATGGAATCACCATGTATTTCAAAGCAATATTTAAGTCTTTTGAAAAAACTTGTTATTGTTGCGAAGAATAAAGGTTTTTATTGAAAATAAACAAATCTATAAGACAATCAGATAGTACAGCTCGGTACGGTATAGGTTATTTGCTTGAGTTGCAAATTGAACGAAAATAAATGAACTAACATTTGCGTCCAAAAACGAAAATATGCGTCATATGGGGTTATAGAACTTACAATGGGTAAATATTATTGGTCTTATGGAGCAAAGTAATGTTTTTAGAGGGACATAGCTGTAGAGCTAGGCGTAACACAGGGCGTTCTATCCAAAACCTATGCTAGGTAACAGGAACCAGGAAAGCTCAAAAATAAAGCAAGGAAAAGTTGCCAAAAAGTTATAACGGCTCGCTACGATCGTTTAATTGTCCATTCAGCTGAAAGACGCCCAACCATTTCTCACCTGCAGCTCTAAAGGCAGCTTTTGGAAGCTACAGACTACAGGTGTAACTGTTTCAGTTGAAACTATAAGAAGAAGAGTTCGTGCCAAGAAGTATACAACAGGAGACAGTTATGGGTTCCCGAGTTATCCAGGGAGCATAAGATTTATTGCTTAAATTGGTGTCTTCACCACAAAAACTGGAACATTGGGAATTTATCAAATGTGTTATTTTCAGAAAAAGTCAGGATTTGTGTAAAATCAGATGACCCATGAAATCGTATACGTAGAGGTCGAGGAAGACAAGCAAGAACAAAAACTGTCAGATCTGTTCACAAATATACAAGAGAAAGTGTAATGTTCTGGAGAGGAATTCCGTAAAAAACTCCATTAATTTTCATCCAATCAACTTTAACTGTTCACAGGTATGTTGATAACCTGTGGTATAACGTTTAAGTTTTCCCAGTGTAGAATTTATTTCAGTTTTCATTGCTACATGGATTTTAACTTATTTCCCTGTAGATTCCAGAATCTCTAGCGCCGTGTTTTTCTTAGAAACACATATGTGCTATCGATAGAGTCGAATGTTAGACTTTAATAGCTTTCTGGTGAATGATATGGGCCTTGCATCCCATAACTCATCTTAAGTATTAGGTTCGCTAAGCCCTTTTACGAGTGGTAAGGAAATCTGTTCTTGAATATCTCTCACAGTTTCCCATAATTTTGATTGGTCAAAACCCCACCACTAACAAAGGACGCCAAAGGTTCATAAAAACCACAAATTCTCAAAATTCTGCATCATTTGTGAGTTGAGTTAATATAGTGCAGTCATGTGATTTCCAGTGGCCATAGGTCTGGTAGACCCGACTTGTGTCGGTAAGTTTAAAAAAAAAACAATCTTTTATAAATGCCTCCAATACAATTGCGTTATTCTATTTTTTAAAGGGTCCACCTTCCACCTTCCACCTTCCACCTAAGTTTGCATTATGCATTATTAGCGCTGTTCTTCTCTCGACTGTATCTATAGTCGAATTTCTTCGTATTCATCTTTAGCGCCTCATGGGCCAGCCGACCTACGAAGGGAGAGCATTTCGCCACCTGTTTGAGTGAGTGAACTATTTTGGTTTATTTTTGTTTGCCTGAGATAACATAGCTACCATAAATATGTTGTTTGCATAAAGTTGAGAGACCTACTTAATATATGAGGTCATTGCCGTTTTGGATAAAAAAAAAGAAATATAGACATTTACTTTCGCATAAATTTCTAATGCAAGATTATATAGGCGTTTTCGCTTAATGTTTTTGACATTTACAGTGAATTTGAAGTATGTTTTTATATAGTTAATTTCTTTAATTAACGTTATGCGATTTCTGTTGTTAGAGTATAATATAAGTATTTAGTCTTATTGAGACAAAAAGGCCTTTTTTTTACTATATTTAGAAATGGACGAAATATGACTAATTATGATCTTTTTCCGCAAATCGCCAGGAAATTTTGACATTCCTGTCAAAATTTCTTGAAGAAAAAGTCAGGACTTCCTTACTGTAAAATGTCATTTCCTTACTGTAAGGAAATGATATTTCCGTACAGTTGATAGTGTTCTACATAAATGATAGAAAATTATTAATAATCCATAAAACGTCTGTATGCATTTTCGTACTTTTCTCTTGATTTCTTTGGCAATAATTCTAATGAAGCAGTATTCACTGCCTCAACCAGCTCTGGAGGAGTCCCAGGAATGGAAATTTCATCATCACTTATCATTTTACTTTCGAGAACACCAGCAATTAAATTTATAAGCGTCAAGTTTGACAATTAAACCTCAATACGTTTCCATAGTAATCCAAGTAATTTTATTAGGAATTTCAAAGCACCATTTATTTGGGAATAAAATTATCGCGTTTTTTTTAAATCAATCAATATCTGTCGAATTTTAAACGATTTGCGGAAAAATAGTATGTTTACCTCGTAGGAAAAGCCACATTCCTGGACTCTGTGTTGCTAAGTCTCTTCACAGTCGTCCAGGAATGGTAAGCTTTTCCTACCCGGTAAACAATGTACTATTTATAGATAAGCTTTTTTAAGAAACTATTTTACTTTTCTATATTTTTAAACTTTATAGATAATGTTTATTAACTTCAGTTAATTCCATTTTCAAATAGTGAGAGTCACAATCGTCCATTTATCAATTTTTTTACGTGTGTGTAAATGTAATTTGTTAACCATGTTTAAATGATTATTTTTTAATTTTTATTTTTGTGGCTAACGTTTTTACCTTTCTTTTATGTATATTATGTGAATATTGAGTATTACGTTATTGAGAGTACTACGAATTGAGAAGTATTTTAATAAATGTTTTATAAAGTGTACGATGTCGCTTTTTTATTTATTATTTACAGCTCAAGATTAAGAACAATGTTGTTTTGTCGTAGTAGAGTTACTAATTTCAATGTTGTGTTATGTTTTGTTAATTATTGTTCCTTTGAGTATTTTTTGGTCAAAATACCTGGCGCCCTATATTTTCGTTTGAGTATTAAGTATTTCCGTTTCCGAGTCCAAGTGTCAAACCATCAGTTAATGTTATCTATTTATCTTTTGTTTATCGTCGTTTCAGTAGCTCTATTCGCATACCATTGTTTATTCATTTAACATCTATCATTGTAACAGAAGCCCAACCCAAAGAACCATGCCCACATCTCTTCCGACTGAGCAACGTGGCCTTTGTTTCGTCAATGTAAACGATTGGACCTTTCCATCTTCGGTCATTCCTTATTCCATCCAAGGATAATATCGTCCTGATCCTTCTGGTTCAGCCTTCATGACCTCGTGTCCATCTGATCGTTATAGTGGTTAGGCTCTGGAAAGGTGCAACAGGAGAAAATTTAATTTTTTTGCATGATAATAGACCTCCACATACCACTAGAGTGACTAGAGACATCACTGAAGCAGAAGGTATCCCTTGTTTGGAGTGGCCTGCTTGCTCACCCTAATCCTATAGAGAATTTGTGGGATATGCTTAAAAGAAAAATGTGAACTCGCCAGGATAATCCCCAACACACCTCACGGCTAGTACAAGCTGCTTTTGAAGGATAGAGCAACCTACCACAACAAAATGTTGATAATTTGATTAGGACCGTGCCCACGCAAACTAAAGCTTGCTTATGGACTAGAGGTAATAACACTGACTACCAGAAAAAACAAAAAAAAAAAAAATAAAAACAATTTAAACATTATTCGTTTTACATTGAAATTTTTTTATACTATTGACTTTAAAACAACTAATTTCAATTTGTTTGTTAAATACTTTATTGTTTAATTTAGTTGTTATGTATTTGTTATTAAATTACTTCGATATAAATATTGTTTGACTTCGTGTGTCCGTTTTTTTAAATTCGCACGAAATAATAAGAAATATCAGGTAATTCCATATAAGTTTGGGTGTGTGTAGAACAACATAACCAAAAGAATGCGTCTATTACTATTTAGACGCACTCATAGAAAAATGTGCGGTTTAAAACTAGGTATGTTACATTTGATTAAAAATGGAATTGGTAATGATATATCAAAACAGCAATAACATCAACATCAATGTGTCTATTCAGTGGTATGAAGCTCAAGGATGCAGCAAAAAACTATTATTCCCAAATTAGGCAAGGTGCAAAGAGTTGCTTGCTTGGAATTATAGGGGTTTTATTTTGTCTTTTGTAGGTATCAAACTAGGAGACCGTCTTAGTCCGCTACTATTCATAATAGTCATGAATGGATTAACTAGAAATAATGGAGAAAGAACGAACCAAATACAAACAACCATAGGATACCAAAGATTATAGCCAATAAAAATAGAAGCCTTATTGTATGCGGATGACATAGTCCTTATAGCAGATTCCGTGACAAAAATGCAAAAACTTATGGACAGAAGAAATAGAGAAATTAAAAATGGAAATAAACATCGAGAAAAGTAAAATAATGGTCATCAGCGTAAAGGAAGAAAAGGAAGTAAATATAAAATGCAAAAATACTCAACTGGAAATAGTTACCGCATATGATTACCTTGGAAATATAATTACCAATGATGGGAAAATGGATCTCGAAATAACAAACAGAACTAAAAAATCAAACAAACTGTACTACGCACTAGCGCCAGTTCTGAGGAAAAAAGAATTGTCCCACGAAACAAAAATTAAAATATTGAATGGGTTGCATATGTGAGTCCATATTAAATGTAGTAATAAAACACAGACTTACTCACAATCATTTAATTATACTTTGACGACCGGTTTCGATCTCTACATTATTCAGATCATCTTCAGGTCGGCGTTACAAGTAGTTAAATGATGCTGTTACAAGGGATGCGCTGCCACTTATTTGTTAACATGTTAATACGTCCAACTTATGCTAATAGGTTAGCTGGGAGAGGTATAGGGCAAACAGACATGTTACGTAGGTCAAAACACAGTAAATTTTTTTGAAATTTGAATGGATCCTGAAAGAAGATGCGTGCTGTGAAACAAAGGATGTTGTGTTAGACAGGAGAAAGGCAATGCTCAAGTGGATGTGTTTTAAATGTAGCTAAGTTTGAAATCACTTTATTGTAGAATCTTGTACTAATGTGATGGTCTTTGCTCGTTGATGTTTTTCGATATGGGCAGAGGTCAAAGTATGTGAAATGACAAATAGGAAAGTATTTAATTAAATTAAATTAAAATGTCTTGTTCCCGGTCAAAGGACTAAGGGATGTCACAGATTTAATAAACCTATTAGCATAAGTTGGACGTATTAACATGTTAACAACTAAGTGGCAGCGCATCCCTTGTAACGGCATCATTTAACTACTTGTAACGCCGACCTGAAGATGATCTGAATAATGTAGAGATCGAAACCGGTCGTCAAAGTATAATTAAATGATTGTGAGTAAGTCTGTGTTTCATTACTACATTTACGAGCGAAAGTTGTACTTTACAGAAAAAGCATAATAGTAGGATAAATGCAATTGAGATGAGACATCTACGGGCTATAGCCGGAAAGACCAAACGGGATAGAATAAGAAATGAGGCAATAAGAGGGATAACTAAACAGGAACCAATAATGAATAAAATAATAAAGAGACAATTAAACTGGTATGGACATCTGATGAGAATGAAACCTAGTAGACTAACAAGGAAAATTCACGAAACAAGGAATATTACAAAAAAGGAAAAAGGCAGACCGAGGAAAAAATAGATACAGAAAATATTAGAAGCAGGAAAAATTAAACACAAAACGCTAGAAGAAATGAAACTAATAGCACAAGACAGAAAAGAATGGAAGAGATGGGTGAATATGTAGCTAAACTAAACCCAAATCCGACAACTGAAAGGGTATAAGGAAGGGGAGAAAGAAGAAGAAGAAGAATTTTGTCTTTTCTATAAGCAATTTTGCTTGTTTATAAAGGCACGTCTCCATTACGTTGATGCTCAGTGCTCCATGTAGAATTTGTAGATAATCCAATGGATACGGCATGCGCTCGACTACACATAAACCGCCACCACTTGGATCGCCGAGGGTGAGCACCAACGTATCCACTATGTGGAGCAGCTACACAGGGCACGGAGCCCCAACGTAATGGATACGTACCTTTAGTGGTTAGATGCCTCTATAGCAAATAATTAACCCATTTTTTCCGCGTTCAATCTACATATCAATGGTTAAGAGCGCATATATAGTATGTCCACTTTTTGCTGATTTTAAGATAACATCATAAGAATATTCAGTAGGGTCATATGAATGTTCTGCATAATTATTGTAAGTTCAGAATGATTGTAAATGGGTTAAACCTCCTTGCTAAAATGTAGTATTTCCCATTTGTACTAAAATCCGACTTGCACAAATATATTATGTCCGTTGAAAGTGCACAAGCATAGTTTGTTTTGGACATACAATATTAGTGCTCACGCGATCAAACTTATCATGGCTGTAAATATTGTTTGTCCGGATATGCAATATTTGTGCTCTTCCACAGCTGTCCTTCCACATTCCCAAAAAGGATCAATGTTCTACATTCAATATTTATTATAATGCCTCAGACAAATCTTCTTCGGAAAATAATTGGAAACTCCATAAGCAAAGGAAAAAAGAAGCTATAACAATGAAAAAGCAGACAAGAAGAAAGCCATTGAAGTAAAAGGAGTCAATTATAGAGCGATCACGTGTGACTTAGAAGCAATTTTGACAGTGCCATTTTCTGCAGATTCTCAGATTTATTACAAACGAAAACTTTCAGTTTTTAATTTTACCATTTATGACTCATTTGATCAAAGTGGTCACTGCTCTGTGCGGGATGAAACCCGGGGTTCCAAAGATGCCTCAGAGATAGGTACATGCCTTTTAAAATAACTGTATAGGTTGCCAGAAACCGCTGAACATGTAGCCACTTTCTCAGACACATGTGGTGGGCAAAATCGCAACCAGTTTGTTTGTGCTTCGATGCTTTAGGCTGTTGCAAAAATTGACTATCTTAAAACGATCGACCTAAAGTTTATGGAATCTGGCCATTCTTATTTGGAAGCTGACTCAATTCATGCAACAATTGAGCATGCTCGTAGGCACAAAGATATTCACGACCGAAAAATGGGCACTTTTGATTAGTATGGCAAGACACAAACCAAAACCCTACGAAGTACATAGACTGAACTATTCAGATATTTATGATCTGCAGAATCTTGCTTCCCTTATAATGCAAAATAAGAAAACAAATACGTTAGTTGATGCAATAAAATGGCTCCAGGTTAAGTGGTTCCGATTCGCAAAAACAATGCCATTTGTTAAGAAATATAAATATTCATTGACTAATGAACATTTTTAAGAGGTTGATGTCATACAAAAGAAAAGACATACTAAACAAATTACACAAGTTGCATGGACAGATGTCCAGCTAAAATCCAGATATCAAAAAAGACTGTTCATATCTGAGGTAAAAAAGAAATACGTACTTATTGTATTTACTAAATAAGGAGATCATACCACCAGTTTATAAAACGTATTTTGAAAGTCTTCCGACAGCAAGAAAAACAAAAGATCTTAAACCTTGGCGGACCCCTGAAGATGAAGAAGATGATTCTGAATAAAATGTATTGCTTTTGTGTTTTACTGTTTTGTACCCACTTTTTGTTTTAACAAATAAAGCATATAATAAAGAGAACTTTAACAAAATCATTATTTTACTAATCTAGGTTAAACATGTATATGTCCAAACAGTAAGAACCCTTATGTTGTATGTCCATACGCATTTAAAAAAAATATTTTTTAACCCAATAATACATATTATTTTAAAAAATATCTGCATTAAGCTAATAATGATACCCGAACTTATTACCCAAACATTATGATATATCGGTATATCACCAGTATCAAACAAAAAGTAACGCGAAAACTTCAAAACGTACCCCTCAACAATTAAGGTATTTGACATACTATATCTGCGCTCTTAGCCATCTATATATTTACTTTCTGTGCATCTTGTTATCTTGTACATCAAAAACTTAGATCCAATAACTCCAGTAGCCGGCCACATAGACTGTCCCGTCATTTGCTAAAATATTGTTTTCATCTGTTTACTTTTGCTTCTAGAGCATCTTCAGGGGCATCTGAAATAGGTCAAGGAAAAACGCCATTGTAAAACGAGAAAAAGTTGGAAAACTTCGACAAAAAACTCGAAGAAGTCGAAGTTTTCCAACTTTTTCTCGCTTTACAATGGCGTTTTTTTTACCTATTTCAGATGCCCCTGAAGATGTTCTAGAAGCGAAAGTATACTTGGGCAAGATTTAATAAATACTCAGTGTTCGATATCTGCCTTTTATTTCCGTATAATTCATATATTCCTGCATTCAACCACTTCCTATTTTGTAACACATTAAGTAACATATAAATTACAAAAAAGTTCAAACGTCAATAAATAAAAATCTTCATAATTCAAGCATAAACAACGATCCGCGGATTATCCAGTTCATTTGTCCTAGTCCAAATATTTTCCTACCCCACAATAACTGTATATTAAAGACAATGAAGTTATATTGCCAGTCACTGTAGTTTGAATTCCTATCTACAATTTTACGACACCAATAAATTTCAATATTAAACGTAAAAACCAGAGCCCAATTCGGCCTGTTGGATTTCCAGTCGATTCTGTAATTTATTAACGTCATTACGGAATTGCTGATTAGGTTAGTTTAAATAATGCATATCATTTGTTCGTGTAATGAATGATTTAAGAGGTATGAAAAATTAACGTTTAGATAATAATGACAATGACAATAAAAAAACAAGGAAGTATAATGGTTCTAATGTCAAAAAGATTAAACATTTTAAAACGTTTTCGGTTCTATTAGACCATCATCAGTGATACCTAAAAATAAGTATCTAATTCCACGTTAATTTAAAGCAAATGGGAAAAATTTTGGCTGGTAATAAATAACATGTTAGTATTACTTGTTTGAACAATTACAAAAACCTACTTACAATTCGATTTAAAAATGGCCTAAAGCTCAACCGAACAACATCGCAACTTTTTGATTTGTCAACAGTTATAGAAACGACTTATTTGTGGTACATGTTGATCTGAGTAGACTAGTACTGACTTTTCAGTACAGATATTGTTATAAACATTTTTTTCGTACTTCCGGGCCTAAAGTGACAACTTCACTCCCTTGTGACAGGTACTAAAGTGTCACATTTAATCCCTCCGGGATTAAATATTGACGAAACTCCCGGAACGATTAAATCACAAACAAACGAATTTAAGGGATATTTTATTGAAAAATATAATTAATTAGAATGGTAATTAACGTTAATATTCAAATTAATATTGTGACAGTTCGTCATATTGACCAGTCTTTCCTGGGTTAATGCAGCAGGTAACTGACGAGTAACAGATAGGTCCTTTTCATATTGAACTGGTGTTTGTTTCGAAGATCCTGCGGAAACAGGAAGCGAGAATGAGGACTGTGGCATAACTATAGTGGACGAATCGGCGACTTGACCAAATATTTTATCTGAAATTTTTTGTTTATTTTTAATAGACGATTCAATATATCCCTCGGCCACGTTGGAGGATTTCCATCCTCCATGTCTCTTCAGCACGTCTATTGTTGCTCCCGAATCAGCTAACAAAGACGCAGATGTGCGTCTAAAACAATGTCCCGTATAAGACGTCGCATTTTCTAATTTCAAGAAAGCTGCTATTTGCCGTGGAATTGTACCAAACATGTTTTTTCCTACTACTCGCGTAGTACATTCTTTGTTGATGTATTGAACAAAAAATTTTGAATGAGTTGTCCCTGTCTTTCGCAATGCCACATATTTCCGAAATATCGCCACAAAACTGATGGCACTGTTTTCTGAATTTTTGATCACAAAATTTCGGTCAATTTTATTTTTGGTGTTTCTAATCGCAATTAGGAAGGAATCGCCCAAATCTCTCACATCGTCGATTTCTAAATCAACCAACTCTTTTCCACGACAAGCTCCCGCAACGCCCAAAATAAGTGCAACCTACAAAAAAATTGATTTCTTAAAATTTCTGAATATAAACAAATTTCCAAATTTACCTTAAGCATTAAATATTTATCATCCGGAGCCTCCCGTAAGAACTGATCTACCTGCTCAGACGTGAGAATTCTTGACTTCTTTGGCTTAAATCCCTCATTTCTTCTCTTCAAAAAAGCTAATAATTTTGGAAATTTACTTATATCAATATCTTCTCTAATGTTAATAACCGATTTCAGCATTGAGTAATGTGCCCAGAGAGTTGAGGCACAAACCGCTTTTGATTTATCATCGAAGTAGACTAACAGCGCATTTTCAGTAGGTTGTCTCACATTTTTTAAGCGGCACCACTTTTTAAAAGCATCGTACTGCTGCTCGTATAGTTTTCTAGATTTCGGTGGTAACAATTCTTCACCTACTTCGGCTGCTCTTTTATCAATATCAGATACACCTTCTTCACTCATGATACCAATAATTATCAATAACAATGTTTCTTTACAATGACACTAGTAATGACAATGTTTCTAAATTATAACTGTCACAACGCAATGTTACTATGGTAACTTATTTTAAAGACAGTTTATTAAATGAGTTGAAGAGAGAAAAAACTGATTGAAATTATTGAAATAATTAATAAAATCATACCGGAAGTACGAAAAGTATCGTATATACCTTGCGACTGAAGTACATTTAATCCTTCAGGTAAATTATGGCCCTCCCTGCGGTCGGGCCATAAACTTTACCTTCAGGATTAAATGTACTACTTCAGTCCCGCGGTATATAATGTACTATTATCAAGACAATGAGAAATTAGGTGAATCTTATTAACAGCGTACGCGCAAAATTTCGGGTCAATGCTTTTTAAACGCATTAATTTTTTTCGGATTATAAGAGAACTAATAAGTGTTTTTGCAAAAATTTAAACGCAGAATAAAAGATTATATTATTACCGAGGGCAGAAAGTCCCTGAAAACTTCTATAATGTTTATTTTATCAAGTTACAGGTTACAGGGGTGAAAAAGAAGAGAAAATTGAGTGTGATTTTTCATTTTAAATATCTCATTTAAAAGAAACTATTTGTTTGTTCTAAGGTACTTTCGGCCCTCGGTAAATAATATAATCTTTTACTCTGCGTTTAAATTTTTCAAAAATATTTATTAGTTTTTTCAGGATTCGAATGCATTTAAAAAGCATGGTGCCGAAATTTTGCACCTAGGCTCTTAAGTTCATTTTGGATTTTAGCCGATTCAATTATTTCAATATACAATGATTTTTTATTGATTTTATATAAATCAATAAAAAAATCCTATATAATATGTATAGGCTTTTTAGAAATATGATTTTCATTAGAATTACAGGACAATGGGTAATCATAGGAAGGTATTCAACTCAGAACTTATGGCGTAATCCATTCAATGGACATAAAAGTCTAATAATTTCCTAGTGGGATGCTAAAAAGCTAAGTAAATAATGTCCTCGGGGCCCTCGGGCAACGGTTTGTGCATCCCTTTTAAAGGCCAATAAATCGCTATAATTACTCCAGTTATCCAGTGAATGCTCCTTAAAAGGTAAAACTATTTTAATGTCAAATGATTATAGAAAGAAAATTTTAGTAAAGTCGTCCCAGGAACACAACTCATAAATATTGGCGATATCATTTTAAAGTCTTCTTCTTTAAAATGTATAATATACGTCTGAATTGCCAATATAAATGAGTCAGATTAAATAAATTATTAGAAGAATTGTTTTACTTAGCAACAACATTTTTGTTTATTTTAGTAGTATTTTGTATTTTGACAACGAAACCCGATTTGAGCTTCGAAACGTTAATAAAATCAATTTTTTGGTAAAATTGTGGCTTATTTTCCATTAAAAGTAATTGATTATAATCACTACATGAAGATACTCATTCTTAAACTCAGAGGGTAGAAGAACTAGTGGATGACCGCGTACAAAATGGATTGGAAGAAATGATTTGCAAGAAAACCTTTAGATTCTGAGGGTCACAAGACGGAGAGAAGTTGCTAGGAATTTCTTACTCAAAGAGTTTTATGTTACAAAAGGTTACTTTGTCGAAAACAAAGAAATTAAGTCTTTAAAATGAAGGGACAATCATAGACATACAAAAAGATCAGTTTACCCAAGTACTTATCATCAACCTACTTGCAGAAATCATGCGGAAGGCCTAAAAGTAAGAGTAAAAGGAAAGGATATTATATATATTATTGTGGGCCAAAGTTTCCCGAAGACATGTCTTCGACTTTCGGTTCTACTTTCGATCACTTTGGGTGAAAACCTAGGACTTACGAAGTCCAATTACTTGTGCTGTAATGTAAACTGTATTGGTTGCCTAATTAA